>NW_026997278.1:637500-750000 GCF_035044405.1 Drosophila montana
CCACCAGGATGTTGACTGATTCTGATTCTAATTCGGAAACTGACTTTGGTAATAAGTGAAGCTGTGTGTCTGCGTTTTTGCTTGTTAATAATTGATGATATCAGAAGCGGAGAACAAATGAGAATCAGGCCATTAATGCGAATTCATACGTAATTCATAAAAAAAAATGAATTAGCGACATTTTTGGGGGATGAACCCTGGGCGAGGCGAGGACTTCTCTCTGGCACGCGTGTGTCCGGAACAGGCCGCACACAGTCACAGAATTGTGTAATTTCCATCAATTTGGCGAAATGACAATGCGCGCCCGGCTCAGTCGAGCTTTCGCAAAATAATTATGCAATTCGAGCATATAAATGTGCGCTTTATGTGCCCCTTACGACCGATTCGGCTAGAGTATAAGGTATAAGCCCCCTCAAGGAAGATGTGACTTCTGCTTTTAACCAAAATTAAACTGCCACCGTAACGAAATTAATTATATTTCAATGACACTGCCTAATGTAGACACAGACCGAGTCACAGAGTCACAGGGGATGTAATTGTTATCTTTGGAATATGATGAATAGAAATTAAGAATTATGTACATTTATGCAGATCAATAATGAAACGACACACAAGTTCTGCAAATAATGTTCTTGTCCAAGCTTTTAATCACTTTGATAGGGCACGATTATAATAACATCGTGTTGTCGTGCAAAACTTATGCTATATAAGGTCGTTTTCCAAGACTTAAGGCATTGAAGAGGTTTTTTATTTCATCTAAAAAGTGCTATCTAGATGGAAGCCTATTTTGAAAAGGAAAACTAATTCAATCAAGAATAAGAAGGAGGATTTCTCTCCTGTCTGTCTGCAATTATGGACACATCCAACTCGGATACTAAAATATATTCTGTGCTCCAATCATATCTTCATATTTATTAGAGATACGACAGAAGTTATCCAATAGAGACTCTATTGGGGTTTAGCAAGTAGCAAATGTTTCAGGTAAGAATATAAGTAAGTATGATAGATGGACTTTATTCATTTAAATTTAATTCAATTAAATTGATTAAACTACTTCAATTTGACAATATAAGTAAGTATTTAAAGCATTTTCGCATGGAATTAATATCAAATTTAAACTTCAGTTAACTTACAAACTCAAAGGTCACCCTTTTTTCGAATTTGTATGCTCTTTCCCTTCATTTCACATAAGAAATTTAATTGCTGTTGTGCTCAAAGCCGAGAAAAACCCCCGGGTTTGTTTTCAGTATTCCATTTCCATTAGATCAAAGATTTTCAGCAGTTCAATTATATTATGAATCAATCAATATAAAAAGCTTTCGCTCACAAAAAACCGAGGCGAAAACTCGATATTTATGGATTTTATGAAAGCAGCAGAAATTATGAAAGATAAAAATATATTGAATATTCACAAAAGCTTTGGAATAACAAACGGCTGGTCGCCAGTTCAAATTCAGCAGCAATTTTCGATTTTATATCTGAATAGCGGCTACAACCCGGCCTTGCCCGTGGCACGTATGCTATAAAATAAATGTTCTCAAAAAGCTTTGAAAATGATTTCGAAAAACTGATCGGACGGTAAACAAAAAACTTTCATACACCCGTTTTCCGCCAATTTACCACTGTTGCGGGTGAAATTTCCCAAATCGCTGAAGCTCGTATTCATTAGATTCTTATGTAGAGCTTTGAAAATAAGTTTCAAGCAAATCGGACACAACTTAATACGTCGCCCAAAAAATCTTTAAATCGCATTCCACCCGAAGAAGTTTGAATTCTGCGAAAAGTGTGAAACACGTCTCAAATGATTTTTCTTATGGATCTCTGGAAACGAATTTGAGCGCGAAACGTCACTCACCAAATCTTTGACCTCCATTTCCACCAAGGAGGAATGGATTTTCCTAAAAGTGTGAAACACCCCTCAAATGAATTTGAACAAATATCTTTGAAAATAAGTTTGAGGCCGATCGGATGGTAAACAAAAACGTCACATACAAACGTTTTTCACGATTTTTCCACACTTGCGGGTGGAATTTCCCGAAATCCCGTCTTAACGTGCACCTACATCACATAAGGTAGCTACAGTGAAAATTTCAGCTTCCTAGCTCTTACGGTTTGGGCTGTGCGTTGATCACCAATCTGTCAGTCAGTCAGTCAGTCATTCATATACATATATAGAACTAGCGGGTATAACCCGGCCTTGCCCGTGGCACGTATGTTATAAAATCAAAAAAGCTTTGAAAATGATTTTGAAACTGATCGGACGGGAATCAAACAACTTTTATGCAAATCGGAAAACTCTTAAAATTCACCAAAAAAATGTTAAAAATGCATTTTCCACAGAAGGAGTTTAGATTTTGCGAGAAATGTGAAACACGTCTCAAATGATTTTTCTTATAGATGTTTGGAAATAAATTTGAACACAAAACGTCATCCACCAAATCTTTGACCTCCATTTCCACCAAGGAGGGATGGATTTTTCAAAAAGTGTGAAACACCCCTCAAATGAATTTGAATATAGATCTTTGAAAATGAGTTTGGGGCCGATCGGATGGTAAACAAAAAATTTTCATACAACCGTTTTTCGCCAATATACAACTGTTGCGGGTGGAATTTTCCAAATCGTCGAAATACGTATTCATTAAGTTCTTATTGAGAGCTTTGAAAATAAGTTTGAAGCAAATCGGACACAACTTAAAACTTCGCCCAAAAAATCTTTAAATCGTATTCCCCACGAAGAAGTTTGAATTCTGCGAAAAGTGTGAAACACGTCTCAAATGATTTTTCTAATAGATCTCTGGAAATGAATTTGAGTGCGAAACGTCACCCACCAAATCTTTGACCTCCATTTCCACCAAGGAGGAATGGATTTTTCAAAAAGTGTGAAACACCCCTAAAATGAATTTAAACATAGATCTTTAAATATGAATTTGGGGCCGATCGGATGGTAAACAAAAAACTTTCATACAACCGTTTTCCGCCAATTTACCACTGTTGCGGGTGGAATTTTCCAAATCGCTGAAATACGTGCTTATTAAGTTCTTATGAAGAGCTTTAAAAATAAGTTTGAAGCAAATCGGAGACAACTTAAAACGCCGCCCAAAAAATCTTTAAATCGCATTCCCCCCGAAGAAGTTCGAATTCTGCGAAAAGTGAGAAACACGTCTCAAATGATTTTTCATATAGATCACTGGAAATGAATTTGAGCGCGAAACGTCACCCACCAAATCTTTGATCTCCATTTCCACCAGGGAGGAACGGGTTTTCCGAAAAGTGCGAAACACCCCTCAAATGAATTTGAACAAAGATCTTTGAAAATAAGTTTGGGGCCGATCGGATGGTAAACAAAAAAGTTACATACAAACGTTTTTCGCGATTTTTCCACACTTGCGGGTGGAATTTCCCGAAACCCCGTCTTAACGTGCACCTACATCACATAAGGTAACTACAGTGAAAATTTCAGCTTCCTAGCTCTTACGGTTTGGGCTGTGCGTTGATCACCAATCAGTCAGTCAGTCAGTCAGTCAGTCAGTCAGTCAGTCAGTCAGTCAGTCAGGACAAACAGTTTTATATATAGAGATTATAGTTTTCGAATTAAATTAATTAATAAATTGTTGTACTTACCTTCTTATATATAATTTTCAACCACTTTTTACTTAAAACATTTTTATCTCAAAACAGGAAACACATTTAATAATATATTTATGGCTCACAGAAAAAAAAAATTAGAACAAAATATTAAGTTATGAATTTAAACACTTTTTCTTCACACTTTTCTTTCTTAAAAACTTAAAAATTTTATCCCAAAAAAAAAGGCGACACAATTAACACAGAAAAAAAAATCACAAAAAATATATTGAAACAATTATTAAATTATTAATTTTATACAGCTTGTTGAAAAATTGAAATTGGAAAATATATTAAATTGACTTTTTATCCCAAAAGAGGCAACACAGTGAAACACAGAAAAAAAATGAGAAAAAAATATAAAAGCACAGCTTGACCACTTCCTTTTTGCATTAACTGAAAAGCATATACAAAGAGTTAGAATTAATTAATTAAAGAGAATATAAATAGCTAAAATCATATTTATAAATATATAATAACCACGTATATGAATGAATACAAAAATGTGTTTAAGTCGGATCGGATTGTAAACAAAAAAAAAAGTCATACAACCTCCAATTTTCCACGGTTGCGGGTGAAATTTCCCAAATCGATGAAACATGTATTCATTAAGTTATTATGTAAAGCTTTAAAAATATATAAGTTTGCTGCAAATCGGACAAAAGTTAACCGATTTTCCACTTTGATTTTGCGGAAAATTTGAAACTCATCTCAAATGATTTTTCATATAGATCGTCACCCACTAAATCAATCTTTGTCCCCCATTTCCACCAAGGAGGTATGCATTTTTCAAAAAGTGTGAAACACCCCTAAAACGAATTTGAACAAAGATCTTTGGAAATGAGTGTAAGGCCGATCGGATGGTAAACAAAGAAGTTGCATACAATCGTTTTTCGCGATTTTTCCACACTTGCGGGTGGAATTCCCGAGACCCCGTCTCAACGAGCTTCCTATCTCTTACGGTTTGGGCAATGCGTTGTTTTATGTATAGAGATTGATTGATTAAATTTAATACTCAATTTAATTCGTTGATTACCATTCAGTCAGTCAGTCAGTCAGTCAGTCAATCAGTCAAACAGTCAATCAGTCAGTCAGTCAATCAGTCAGTCAGGACAAACAGTTTTACATATAGAGATTGATTGATTAAATTTAATACTCAATTTAATTCGTTGATTACAATTCAGTCAGTCAGTCAATCAGTCAGTCATTCACGCAGTCAGTCAGTCAATCAGTCAGTTAGTCAGTCAGGACAAACCATGTTATTATATAAAGCTTGATTGATTTAATTTAATACTCAATATATGCCCTGGGCTAGTTGTAAATAAGTGAGGCGTATTTATATTCATATATGCTCAATTTTCGATCTGAGCAGACAGACAGACTGAGATACCATAAAACATATCGAGCAGAACGAGTTTAAAGGTATAATATTACTTCGACTCTTGTTTGTTGGAAAACGCCTTGCAGGATGCTGAAACTAGCATGAAAAGATTGGAGTCCTTTCAGACATTACAACACTAACTCTCATAATGTGGAAGGGGAAAAGGATACCGAATATTAGGTTAAATGCTAACGGCACGTTGTTCGCTAAATGTTCACACATATCGGGCTACTCGACGTGGAGAGGAGCTCAAGATTCGAACCCGTGACTGGGCGACAGCTGTGGACATGGGCTGAGAACTCCTTTTTGGTGGATGCAGCTAATCGAATATCTGGCACGCACGAACAAAACGCGCCAAAGTATGCGAATGGGGGGGTCTCTATCTGCGCCGAGGTACAAATGAAGTTCCTGTAAATTTCCGGTACACACCAAGGTAAATTAAACAAAGGCAATTAAAGCGTTAATGTTTTTGCGAGTCGTGATTGTGATACCATCGTCAACGACACAGACATCGCATCGCATCGCATCGCAGCCTTCCCCCCGGGTGCGAGTTAGGGACCGGACTAGCGCCAGGACACACTCACACACGAACGCCCCCGTCAAGGGTTTGGAGACGTGTGGCTTCGCCCCGGTCATGGGGGTTGGGGAAGGAACAAGGATATGCTTCGGACATTGATACACAGTGCAATGCGAGTCGACCTTCACTCTCACAAAATGCTTTAACACTTTCAAGCGGAGTCTGTTTCTGTTTCTGTTCCTGTTGCGAAATATTCGTTTTTATTTATGACATTAATAAACGACTGTGGTATCTGTTTAACCTAATCTAGCCTTAAGAGGAGCTGACCATGACATTAACAATGATATAGTTTTTGAACACAACCCAGCTCCGTTAGGGTGGCGCAATTTAGCAACTGTTTAATGATGCTGCCTCCCGTTAAAGGGCAGAAACTATGCTATTCCGTGTTCATAAATATTAATAAATGATATTAATATTATATTAATATAAGGTACACAACTTTGCTCAGCAGCGAAAATAATTACTTAGATTTCTGGATATGGACTTGAAAGAATCCAGAACTTAAAATCAACTCGATTTTTGAACTCAATTATTGCGATCGATCTGTGATATCTGAGTATAGTTTTTGTTTAGCTATAATAACGATATCTTATTCTAGATTCTAGATTATATTCCAATTATATAATCAAATTAGTTTTTAAAAAATCATGAAACAAATAGACAAATATTAATGTTTTTTTAACAAATTGTATCGAAAATAGCAAAAGGCATTAATTTTGTATGACTGAGTATGTATTTGTATGTGTATGCATGTATTTATGTGAATGTGTTTGTGTGCGAATGTCTGTATGTATGTATAACATGTATGTGTATACAAATGTATGTAAGTATATACATATGTATGTATGTTTGTATTATTGTCTGTAGGTATACAAGTATTTTGTACGAAGGGATACAGGTATTATATATGTATGTGTGTGTGTGTGTGCGAGTGAGTGTATGCATGCATGTTTGTTTTCTAATACCAAACGCAGACCAAGCTTATTTTTCGCTGTGCTGCAAATTTAAATAAAACGAATTTCTGCCACGTGCTCTTCTCCTCGATTCTCAAGAATTCAAGTAGGCTCTGCTGCTTTTTACGCTTTTTTTAAGCTTTTTTTTGGCTTTTTTTTTTACTTTTTCCTGTTTTTTTTTTGTATTTTTTTTTATGTATGTATGTACATTTATACATATGTATGAATGTATGTATGAATGTATGTCTGTATGTATATATGTATGCATGTATGTATGTATGCATGTATGTATGTATATATGTATGAATGTATGTGTGTGTGTATGTATGTATGTATGAATGTATGTGTGTATGTATGTATGTATCTATGTATGTATGTATGAATGTGTGTATGTATGTATGTCTGTATGTATGTATGTATAAGTGTGTGTATGTATGTATAAGTGTGTGTAATTATGTATGAACGTATGTATGTATGTATAAGTGTGTGTATGTATGTATGAATGTATGTATTTATGCATATATATATATATATATATATATATATATATATATATATAGTACATATATATATATATGTACATATGTATTTATACATGATTACATATATGTATATACAAACATGCATACATATATATGCAGCCATGCACACAAATATATTTCCCTAGAGCCCGTCTTATCGTGCCATTTTATAACATAAGATAAATACAGTGAGAATTTCAGCTTCCCAGCTCTTACGGTTTGGACTGTGCGTAGTTCTCCGCAGTTTTATGTATGGATATTTTGTAAGAACTAAATTTAAATAATGTTTGTAATAAGAAGAAAGTTTAGTATGCTTGTGTATATTTGATCAGGTCAATTCGATTTAAGAGCAACGAGCTCATAAACAGTAGTATCAATAATCGTATATGTAAATCAGAAAGAGTTTAACCTTTTTTGACAATTCTATTTCTAAAATATACATTTTAAAACAAGGTTTTTGAGTATATCTCAGTAATTGAGTTGAATTCATCGTAACGCACGTTATGCATGTATATTCACTCTTGCTTCACTTCTTCACCTACTTCCAAAACCGCTTCCGCCCAAATTTATTAGAAGAAAAACAAATGTAATACATATATAGCTCATGTGAAAAGTGATTGCCTCGCCATAAATGCCATATTTAAGACGAGAAAATTGTTTAAAAATCGAATCATACTATACTATAAGAAAAAATAATAATATATATTATATTGCCACGTTAAAACCTCTTTTAAATTATGATCACAATCTTGAGCTCATGAGTTATTCTGATAGATTGCAAGCTACATATAACATTTTAATTGGTTCCAAATTATTTCAAGTCTTGAGGTCCTCCTATATCAAAGAATTTCTTCAGCCTAGAACTAGATACATATTTCCATCTTGTTTTACACTTGCACATGTTTCCTTGTGTGTATTATGAGGAGGGGGGAGGGGAGGGGGAGATAAATGTTTGTTGTAATGTTTGCCATTGAAAGAAGAAGAAACCATTTCATTTTTGCAAAAACCAAAAAATCGATATTCCATAATTCAATGTTAGAATTTCAGATGCTAAAACTGCCAAGCATTTTTTTTTATCCAATTTTTCACGGACTGACAAAAAAAAACAAAAAACTTGGGGGTGTCGTTTTTTGTGTGAGATACGACATAACAAACATTCGGATGACCTACAAGCAACTACAAACAATTGCAATACTCAAAAATTATGCTGCGCAGGGTATCGCACGACTCGCACAGCGCGGCGAATAAAGAACATCAAAAAAAAGCGAATGGAAAAAAAACCAACGACGACGACGACGAATGAAAAAACAACCCCGACAAAATTATAATGAAGTTGGTGGTGGCCCAAAAGCGGCAAAGGCGGCGGCAAGCAGGCAGAATGTCAGCTTCAACCAAAAAACAGGGAGCGGGCAATTTTTGCCACCTTCTGCACTCGGAACACCACCGTCAGCGTCACCGTCAGCGTCAGCGACGCCACCCTACACCATAAAAATTAAAAAAAAAAAAAAAATAAAAAGAAAAACGTGTATACATAAAAAACCGGGATCATCCACGGTGATGAAAAAAAGGAAAAATACCCCTGCCGCCGTCGAGCCATATTCATGTATGTAAACGCGTGTGCGTATGTGTGTGTGTGTGTGTGCGTGTGTGTGTGCGTGTGTGTGTGTGTGTGCAGGGGTCGCTTTTTTCGCGACACACAGAGCAGGCGGAAAAATTAAATGTATATTGTATGTATGTGTAGGAATAATTAGAAAATCCAAAAATTGATGAAATTTTCCAACAAGACTTTGGCCAATTGGAACCTAAGGATCTGTATAGGAGCACAGCTCTGCTTCCATACTTATCCTTATGCGAATTCAACTCTTTACTTTAAAAAATAACAAAGATGGCCAAAATGAAAGCTTTTCCAAACTTAAGAACTTTTCAGGGCTGAGAATTCTGGGGTAGCAGCAAGTTAACTTATAATGTCCAAAATATGCTTAAGAAACCGCAGATATTAGGGAAATATGCTAAAAAGTGAAAACTTGCTTGAAAAAGTAAATACATCTCTTACAAACATTTCCACAAATCTAGAACAAACTTTTCTTAAACATTTTCAATTGAGTACTTGTCATACTTATCATAATAATGAATATGTTTGCCAAACCAATCCACCCAATTCACGGTCGAAAAATGGGCGGAAATCTCTTCCTACGAGCGAGAGCGAGCAAAGGCGTCTAATACATGCTAATCTAATAATACAAATGTGTTCTTTTTGCGTAAACAGAACAAGTATCTACTATCTATCTCCTATCTTCTATCTGTTCATATACAAACTTTATTTTCGACCGATTGTTACCACAGATTTAGAGAAAAGCTCTTCGGGTTTTAACTTATTTTATTTAACAATATTTATATTTCACCCACAAGTGCTACGACTTATTTGCTACCCTCTCTCCTTTATGTTAATAATGTATCACATCCAAATCAAATATTGCATTTCATAATATCGCCAGATACGTTATTAGAGCGTAGAGTCCACAAATTATTTGATCTACCTCTAAAAACTTGGACATATTCAGGCTGAGAGTGATCTAATTGGGAGTGCTCGATTGGGGGATACCCTGTTCACTTGCCTATATTATGGATAAAGCGATGCACTAACATTATTTCAAAGAAATGGTAAAAAAAAAGAAAAAAAGTACAATTATTTCCCGCTGCCGGTGTCGAAAAGGCAACTACCCTCAACCGCGAACCGAAATACTTGCCATCGACTCATGCCCTGCAAAGAATTTGATTGTTTTGAAAAAAATATAACTGAAGATTGCAATTCGAATTCAATTTATTGAAATTAAAGAGCTTATCAATGCTCTATGGCTTACGAAACTTTAATAACTTCTGTGTTTTCTTGATACAAATTCTAACGTAGATCCCATTGAATATTCTTATTTATTTCATTTCGATATCGATTCTTATCGATTGCTTGGAAACGAGTCTATTTTCCGATACCATTTCTCCAGTTCCTTTTGATTCTGCTTTTGATGCGTTCACACTTACGGAAAGACAGACGGACATGGCTGGAACCACTCGAATATTGTACACTCTGTTATTCGGGCTATCCGCTTTTTATTTCAATTTAACATCTGCGAACTTATTTGCTTTTTATATATGTATGTCGGACAGTCGGACAGACGGACATGGTTGATACTGATCAAGAATATACATATACATACATTTTGTGGGGTCAGAGATGACTCCATCTATGCGTTACACACTTGGAGACATATTTATAATACCCTCTGCATTTATATTTATAATCACTTTTGGCACAGCGCTTTTTGTTGTTGTTTCTTGCATTGCATTTCTCCTCCCGGCCAAACGTACGAAACGAAGTTCGTAAACTCACCACTGTCAGGCAATTTACCGTTGCTTCGAAACATTCTTCTCTGAAGCATCCATTCTACACACATACATACATATGTATATTTGCTTTTATTGTGGGGAGAAGATCTTTTATCACTTTCGTACTTCAGCTGCACCGATTATTTGCCATATTCTGTTAAACACTTTCTTTAGCTTAATTATGAGCGGTTTGCATACATATATAATTACACTGTTTTATTAACAAATTTTTGGGCGGTAGAGCTGCCGGATAGTCATAGACACCAAAACCGTTCGAATAGAGTGGCAACTTTCGCAATGCTTGCAAATAATTTAATGTAAATGTCCATTTGCTTTGAGCGTTAAATGCTTGCAAATACAATTTGAGCGCATTTCTGAGGTGTTTACACTTAATAAATATTAAAAGACTTTTATTTGCAAGTAAGACGCGCCTATAAATGCACCGAACACTATAAACGCACCTATTTATGTATGTTAATTCTTTGCTACTTATTTAGCGCCAATTTACAAGTGTGACCATGCAAATTAGAGCTTTAAATCTCAAAATTTAGAGTTTAGTTGGAGTGTTCACATATGATAAACAAAAATTGTGGTCAGTTTAATTTGGTTCCAATTACGTTTTATGTGCAGCAGCTGCCGCCTTAAACTTCTCGTGTATTTATTGACCTCAAACTTGCTTAAATTGGGGCCGAGCAGGCGTATGCGTGTGCACTGTCCCATCGTGATCGATGCGGGGGGTAAGTGGGGGTACAGATATTTATAAAAAAAATACCTGGGATTTAGTATATTTGTATAATACCATATTAATGCTCAAACTTTCGGATCAAGTGGTAAAACAGACACACGAGAAAACAACACTGCGTATGTATGTATGTGTGTGTATGTGTGTATGGATGGTCGAAAGTCAGTGTAAGTGTACGTTAGGGTAAACCGGGCTGGATACAAGGTATTCTCTAGTCGAGCTGGGCCACTCTTTTTTTGTGTTCTGTTTTGTATACTATCAAGGGTGACAACTGCTGCTGGATACATTTTTTATTTCCAAATTGATTTTGTTGCACATAATCTGTAGTTGCGCTAGAGTTGGCAATGGTCGCGTGTCTTTTCTAACCCCTTCATTCAGTTGATACGCAATCAATATTATCGACGAACCTTTTTCCGACTGGAATTCGAACTTTTAACCCTTTTTTTCTATTTGATATTTCATGCAGAAGTCACGTTTCCCTAATTCTCTAGCGCTAAATTCCTTGTATATTCCTTATCGTTAAAACTGGAAAAAGAGATTTAAATAAGCAGCGAGAGAGTAAGAATATCTTTGGCACGCCGAAGATTTAATACCCTTGCACACACTTCCATTTTCCAAATATGTGAAAAAAGTGAAGATAAAAAAGCCGTGTTTGAAGAAAATATCCAGGAAAAGAGAATATTTTGCCATCTAAGAACCTAGAATTCGACTTCTCATTCCTATACTTGAACTGTCTTCACTATAAAAAAACCGAAGCATAAAATATATAATTTATGCTGTTCAATCTTTAAAATCTTAGTTTCCTGGGCCGGAATACACATCCAGAATGATGAAACACAGAAAGAGTATCTAATAGTCTGACTTAATAAATTATTTGACTTAAAAATTACCAGATTGGTAAGAAACTATACTTTTTCACCATATAATTACTTTTATTCTATTCGATTCTGTGGAATATTATTGAAAACAATTCATGCCAATAAATTGTCAGTTTGTGGCATAATTTGAATTTGAATTTTGCGCCAATATATTGTGCATCGATAGTCGTATCAGTTTCGTATCAACTAGCTTTGGTTTGCACTCATATCAGCCAGTCTTTAAGGGGCGACCTTCAGTATACCCTGAATGCCAATGAATAAAGGGTAGAAAGGGTATAATAATTTATTGAAAATGTATGTAACAGGCAGCAGAAAGCATCTCCGTTCCCAAAAATTTTATATATATTTTTGGTCAGCAATAAAAGTTTTAAAGCGTTAGTTATTTATTTAATTTATTTATTTAATTTCATTATTATTTCTATCGTCTATTAATTGGTAAAAACAATTATAAAGTTTCAGCTTTTAATTGGAATTCATCGAAGAAGGTTCAGGGCATCCACTAGTCGGATACTCCTGATTAGAGTACTTTTTCGTTTTTGGATAACAAAGAAGCTTAAGGATATGTGGATTATATAAAATGGGGGGAACATGCCGAAAAATCACCGCTCAGCAGATCTTCGACCCCAATTTCCACGAATCAAGTACATTTGCACAAAGTTCTTTGGAAATGAGATCGAAGCCGATCGGATGGTAAACAAAAATCTTGTTTATATTGTGAAATTTAAGTCAATTTAAGATTAAAACGTTTTCTTTCTATATCATAAAGTTGTTCAAGCACAGATTTAAGAATTTACACATCTACCTAAATATATTTCTGGTCATATATAGTATACTCCTGTTTGTTTATAGATCTTTTCTTTATACGATCGTCAGTAGAGATCGCCCATTAATACTCCTTATACTTCAATATTTTAGTATTCGCTAAGCTTCTCGACATTAAATAGCTTTCGAAAGCTTTCTTGCGCTTCATCAGGTTAAACAATATATAAATATTATTCAATATTTAACTTAAAAAATTGTTGATCATTTATATTTATTATTTTATGTATGAGTTAGATTCTTATACGAAATCGTATGTATCAGTTTTTTAGATATACCTATACATATCCGTTATGTACGTAGCCGAATACGTCAAATACGTATGTATGAGTGGACATAAAAGATTCTTTCAGTTCTTTCAGAGACGATCGAAAACGTGTCAGTATAAAGTTTTCAGTGAACAATCTCGTATGTACGTGGAAAAGCTCTGTGAAAAGTGCTAAGAACTGAGTCAATCGCCTGCTCGCTCCCGTTTTTTTGTGTTTTTCTGTTTTTGTGTATTTGTTGTTAAAATCAAATCGGACTCGTATATATACTTATAAAGAGAACAGACATTTGGTATAAATAGATACCTTTATAATACAAAAAGACTTGCATACGTTTTTCTTTTTTATGAAATATACAATGCACTAAAATGAATAGTAGATTGAGCAATTAGTATTGCATATTTTGAAAGTTTTCGGTTCGAAATGAATTTGTGGAAACGTGTTTCATATCGTTTAGTCATTTTCGGTCAAAGTTTTCGTCAAGTTTCTCTATAATTAAAACGACCAAAATATATATTTATAAAAATAGAATATTTCATACACACAAGCTTCCTAGTTAATGCAAATAAAAGTGATGGTTCCCACATTAAATAAACAAATATACAGAGAAAAGCGTGAAAAACAACAACAACAAAAAGCTTAAATGACAAACTGACCGTAATCATAATCATAATCATAATAAAAACAATTTCCAAATTTATCATTCCTTGATAATGAATGCCAATCAAACATACATAACATACTAATGTGAATTCAACCGATGTGCACATTTTACATTCAATATTGAAATGATTAAAATTATTAAAAGTTAGCCATGATAAGCAAAATCGAAAATCAATTCAATCAACAATTTATTTCTCAACACAAATTTTAATTGTTTTTTTTGTTTTTATATGTCCGCGATCTTCATTTAGTGTATCTGATGCGTTGCACAAATTTGCAATAAATCAGATGAATAAGAGAAGTTGAGCTTTAGGATTATAACTGAATTGAACTGAACTGAAGAACCCAACGATAACACATGCATTTACAGGAGACTCACAAGTAAGTAAAAACGCGTTGTTTTCCAGTTTTCCAAATACCTTTTACACATCTAACCAAATTTTCAATGGGTTCTGGGTAGAAATGGGCGTGGGAAACCAGTCGAAAATAAGTAAGAGGTAAAAATTTCCCCCAAATAGGGTTTGAAATCGTGAAAAACCGTACGATTTGCGACTCCCTCCACTCGATATATAAATTAGATAGCTATAAAATGAAAGATATTTGATCTGTGAATACTATTCTGGAGAGCTACATGTCAAGTTTGGTGACTCTGGCTCTTAAAACATAAGAGATTTTCTCGAAAAGCAGCATTTCGATATCGATTCTTATCGATTGTTTGGAAACGGGGCAATTTATCGATATCGGAAACAAACTCGTGTTGCGTGGGCACTAGGAGCAGCTAGGATCTATAGAATCTAAGATCGTCGCTTTAACATACTAGATCGACTCGGGTATTGATGCTGATCAAAATTATATTTATACTTTATAGGGTCGGAGATGCTTCTTTCTGCTTGTGTTACATACGGTATAATGTAAAACTATTATGCTAAAATAAAAAATTATAGAAAAAACATATTTGTAAACCCTTTTATATGATATATAAAGTATGTTTAGAAAAACTCGTCATTCATAAATATAATTGTTTTGATAAAACAGCTGACGTACTCAAGTTTATTTCCACACTCATTGTTAACTGAATATTCGCTAAAGGAAATCAAAGGAAATTTAATTATAAATGAATTTCTAAGAACAAGTATGTTATTTACTTGTTGAAATCGGTAAAAATCCTTCAAATATTCAACGATGTAGATCTGTACGCATTTAAAAGTGAATACAATTCCAATGTCAAACCTCCATTTTTAGGGTATGTGTAAAGAGGGGCCCCACTTAACTATCGTATAGTGTTAAGAGCACTGTTAGCTTTAACATTTCAATGACAGTACTATAAATTAACAGTATATAAGTGTCAAACGAAAGCTCATTGGTATAGCACTCGATGTGCCCGATGTGGTCGATGTCCTGGCGCACGCGCTGCTGGAAGGGTGCCCCGATGGTAAAAATTGTCGTAACCATTGGCAACTGTCATTGACAACGTTTCTCTCTCTCTCTCTCTCTCTCTCTCGCGTTTTCCTTGGGCTTGTTCTTGCTGTTGTTTTGTGCGGAAAAAGCTTTACTTGGAACGGAGAGCTTAACAATCAATACGAGATTTTTTTATTTCGGATTTGAATATATATGCCAAGCGAACCTCCGTGTTTAATAATTAAAAAAAAATGGTTTTCATATGTTGTTAAATGAGTTTTCAGTGTAATTCTCATTACGTGTCAAAGGACTCATAAGTTTTCGGTATCCTTGAGTTTTGTCCAAGTGTCGATATATACATAACATAGTGCACACAAAAAATTTGCATTACGTGTTCTTCAAAGTGGTTCCAAGTTTCCAAAAAGCCAATCATGTGGTTGTCAGACGAGAATGGCTTTCTATTAAATAACTAAGGTAAATTTCGAAAGCCCCATTTGATTCGTTTTCCATACGAATATTTTCTAAGAGAAAAGTTATGCAAATATATGTATGTACATATATATATGTATATTCATACGTATGAAAATGAAATGGCATATTTCAAGTCGATGCTCATCAGTACAATAACCCCTTATTCATTACAAGCACACACATTATGTTTGATACGATTTGTTATTATTAATCATAAGTAAAGCACACTTTAATTCAGCCCATTGGCCCTTAGGTAATACAAAATCATATATTTACTTGTAAAAAAGACTGGCTTACCAATAAATCTCATTGTTGTAATGCATCTGTGTTAATTACTAATGAATCATTCTTGTAATCAGCTGGTAAAATAAACCCAACAATGAGAACGAAAATGCAAAGCAATTCAAATTCGAACATAAGATAGAAATTAACAGTCTCATTTGAGGACTGACCAATAAATGTCATTGTTGTAATGCATCTGTATTAATTACTAATGAATCATTCTGGCAATCAGCTGATAAAATAAACCCAACAATGAGAACGAAAACGCAAAGCAATGCAAATTCGAACATAAGATAGAAATTAACGGTCTCATTTGAGGGCTGACCAATAAATGTCATTGTTGTAATGCATCTGTATTAATTAGCAATGAATTATTCTGGCAAATAAACACAACAATGAGAACGAAAATGCAAAGCAATGCAAATTCGAACATAGAATAGAAATTAACAGTCTGATTTGAGGACGCTAACGACAAAAATTATTTAAGTTATTTAGTTGACATTTTGAACTCGTTTCAGAAATGACGAAAATGTCGCCCAGCCACACAAAAACCAGAAAGCCCACGCCAAAGACAATCGGCAGCACCAGCGCCAAGACCAGCACCAAGACCAGCATCAGCAGAGACCGCACATTGATGGTAGCCCCAAATATATAGAGCAGAACCTAGTGCGATTGCAGCCCCCGCCCCCGCCGTCAAAGCCGCCGCCAACAATAGAGCCTGGCTCGCCGCAGGCAAACTTTCTGCAAAACATTCGCACTGGTGCGAATCAAGGCCTAGTTGCTGTTGCTGATAACTCCGAAGATCGAAGATTTCATTATCCAAATGCATTGCAGCGATCTGCAACATTGCCAGCGAAACATAATCGTCTAGGAGTACGCAGTCGTGTGACCTTCAAGGTGCCATCAACGGCCGCCCAAACCCCGTCGGCCGTAATAGAAAAGAGCAGCATTGTCGCAAGTGGTGCTGGTGGTAACCAAGCAGCGCCAAAGGAGACGACCAAAATGACGTCCGAGGACCTATTGCAGCCGGGACATGTCGTCAAGGAGCGCTGGAAGGTAGGCTACAGCTTGAACTAGTTCATTCAGATACCCTGTACCCATTGAAAATGGGGTAACCAGGGTATATTGTATTTGTGCAAATGTATGTAACAGGCAGAAGGAAGCATCTACGACCCCATAAAGTATATATATTCTTGATCAGCATCAATAGCCGAGTCGATCTAGCCATGTCCGTCTGTCCGTCCGTCCGTCTGTCCGTTCGTATTTATGAACGCAAGGATCTCAGAACCTTTAAGAGCTAGAGACTTGAAATTTTGGATGTAGGTCCTCCTAGTCCCCGCGCAGATCGAGTTTGTTTCCAATATTCGATAACTTGCCCCGTTTCCAAGTAATCGATAAAAATCGATATCGAAATCCTGTTTTTTGAGCAATTTTGGTAAATAATAAGAGCTGAAATCACGAAACTTGACATGTAGCTTCTAGAATAGTATATATATATCAAGTATCTTTCATTTTATACCAATTGCCTGTTGAACGAAGATGGTTCAGGGTATCCCATAGTCGGGAGCTCCCGACTAGAACCTCTTACTTGTTTTGATTTAACATTCTAAAAATAATAGTGGCAATTAATAAAACGATCTACAACATGGCTCTTCTCTTAGTTCCATCTGTTAGGCATAACTTTTTAAGGGGTATTGATCAATTTTGACAGTTGCCAAGCTTTGAGGATGATTTTCTCTCTCTCTCTCTTTAATGAGCATGAATTGAGCTTCAAATATAAAACAAAATGGATTGGGCTTACCAAATGGACGCAGCATTACGTTTGGCTTGGACACACAACAGATTTTCGCTCGATATTCAGCTTTTCTATATTAAAAGCAGGTTAAGGCAGAACGACCTTTGTCCAATGATTTGCGGTGTGTCTCAAGGATCTTTCCCCATTTTGTGACCAAGCTTTACCGTTCCGATAATCTTCCAAACTCCCGTTCTCTTCCGATCTAATACCACCTGGTTATTTGGCTGCAAATGCTGTTGCATCTCGTCTTGGTCAATGTTTGAATCCCTTGGCATTTCAATGGCAGATATGAAAGTTCAACCCTATCAAAAATAAACTTCTGTCTTTTTATCGAAGAGCGGTGTAGATTATCTGAAAAGTTGCAAACACGTATCAATTAAATGTTCTCAAAGGTTTAAAAATAAGTTTGAACAGAAAATAACGCTCCAAACTTTTCCATTACGCCTTTATATAGGGTGTGATACCTTTTCCTGAGGTTCCCAAGTTTTCTCTAGCGAGTTACATGTGCAATAAGTTTTACATAGGGTCAAAACAAAAAATGTTTTATATACATATAATTATTTTATGATTCATTTCAGGTTGTGAGAAAAATTGGCGGTGGCGGTTTTGGTGAAATTTACGAGGGCCAAGACCTAATCACACGTGAGCAGGTGGCACTCAAGGTCGAGTCCGCCCGCCAACCGAAACAGGTGCTAAAAATGGAAGTGGCCGTGCTGAAGAAGCTGCAAGGAAAGGAACACGTTTGCCGCTTCATTGGATGCGGCCGCAACGATCGCTTCAACTACGTGGTCATGCAACTGCAGGGAAAGAACTTGGCCGAGCTGAGACGAGCCCAGCCACGGGGCGCGTTTTCCCTCAGTACAACACTCAGGCTGGGTTTGCAAATTCTAAAAGCAATTGAGTCTATACATTCGGTTGGCTTCCTTCACCGCGACATAAAACCGGTAAGCCACTAACCTAAAATCTTAATTATGGATTTGTTTGGGTACTCAATAGTTACCCGAAATGCGCGCCAAATTACCTTCTGTACAAGCTCCTCCTGCATGTTGAGCAACTTGGTTAACCGTTCGCAGCAGCTAACAGAGCACATGGGCGTATTTAATGCAAACATTTAAATACAAAACACACAAATAATTACACTTTGAATATAGAAATTTGCAAAAATAACTTAAGTATCGCTGCTTAAAAGTTACATTTTTGTGGCACTGGCAATTTCTTTACGATTATTTGCGCTGCTTATCGATGTTTATCGGAAATAAAATCATCGAGCTGTAATCGGTAAAATCAGTGTTGGTGAATATCGACAAATCGATATATAGAAGCTTCTTACAGCGCACAGATGTTATCGAGTCTCTGCCGTTTGTTTTTCGTAAAAGGACTTTTGAGCAATATTAGAAGAGAAGAAGAAGAGAGACCTCGGCAAATATTCGTTATATTATATATTTTTGATTACAGAGCAACTTTTCTGTGGGACGCTTGCCATATAATTGCCGGCGCGTTTACATGCTCGACTTTGGCTTGGCGCGCCAATATACAACTGGAACAGGAGAGGTGCGGTGTCCCCGAGCAGCGGCTGGATTTCGAGGCACTGTGCGTTACGCCTCAATTAATGCACATCGCAATCGTGAAATGGGGCGACATGACGATCTGTGGTCTCTATTTTATATGCTAGTTGAATTCGTGAATGGCCAGTTGCCTTGGCGAAAGATAAAAGACAAGGAACAAGTTGGATTGACAAAGGAAAAATATGACCATAGAATATTATTAAAACATCTTCCGTCGGACCTGAAACAATTCTTAGAGCACATACAATCACTCACGTACGCCGACCGGCCAGATTATGCGGTAAAGTTTCTCGAATCTTAACTTTTTAGATAACCTCATATTTTTACTGTTTATATCAAAAGATGTTAATTGGCCTATTCGAGCGCTGTATGAAACGCCGCGGCGTTAAAGAGGCCGATCCGTACGACTGGGAGAAGGTGGACACTGCCACAGTTGGAACCATAAATGCATCGACAAACGCAACCCCAACTCCGGCTAAAAACGAATATATGCACGGCAATGTTACCCAAATGACGGTGGCGGCTTCCAATGCCAGCGGCACAGAATATGTAAGTTCTTTATCATTATAATTATCTTACCCGCAAAAAAAAACTTTTTGTTGTCATTTAACATTGATTTAGGTACGGAAGCGAAACGATATTGATACTGCTCAGATGGCGTCAACGGAACCTCTTCATATAAAGGAAAAGGTGAACAGTAAAAACGACAAACTTTTTAAATATCTCCCCTTGTAAATTAAGAAAATAGTATAAGCATTGCTAATTTATGTATTAAGTAGGAGCAGCCTCTTGTAGAGGTTCGTTTGACCACAAATGAGAATAGCAAATAATATGAAATTAAAGGGGGGATCGTTAATCCAACATTTTTCTGTATCTGCCACTTGTCTTGACATGTCTATCGATTTCAGAGCTTATAAATACTTAGGTACTTCAAATTTAGAAGACTTACAGACTCACAGACAGACACATAGGCAGACAGACAGAAAGAGACAGACGGACAGATAGGCTGACAGGGTGACAAGCAGACAGATAGGAAGACAGGCGGACAGACAGGCAGACTTATAGACAGACAGAGAGACAGACGGACAGATAGGCTGACAGGATTACAGGCAGACAGACACGCTGAGAGACAGACTCGCAGACAGACAGCCACAAATTTAGGATGCAGGTTCTCTTATTTTGGATACCTTTTGCTAACTTCAAAAAAATCATTATTTTTACTTTGAATGAAGGACAGTATTTAAAATCAAATAGTGCGTGATAGGTGATAATCAAAGTCTTGATGCTGTTACTCGATTATTGTCTATTGTGGAACTGATTTAAAATATAGCTCAAACTATTTGTAGGTTGATAAGAACTGCAATGCAACAATGACACCGCAAGCGACTGCGGACTGTGCCGTGCAAAATGTGAATTCAGGCAATCAAAATACAACATTACCAAAACAGCAGCAACAGCAGCAGCAGCAACTTGTGCTGGTGGCGAACACGTCGATAGCTATTCCGAATCTGCCCAGTGCACTTATCAAATCGTCGACAGTGGGCATTGTCAACCATGAAGTAGTGTCCGGCAGCACGCACAATGCGCAGTTGAAGACATCGCACGGCAAGCGCTGTCAGCCTCAGACCGTATCCGGGTCATATACTGCATCAAATCAAAACAACTCGGCGCCAGTTTATGTAAGTCGTATAATTTATAATTGATTAATATGTGTTAACCAACAAGTTATATATTTAACAGTATCCGGAAAGCAAAATTGTGCCAACTGCTTTAACAAAAACGGCAACAGTTGACAGTCACAGGGACAATAATATCGATGTGACAAAAAATGCCATCGACAACGATCTGAAGCAGAAAAATAACAGACACATTTGTGTCGAGGGCGCAACCAGCCGATCTCTGGGCGGGGAACAGCAGCCAACGAGCAAGACCACAAAAATGATGGAATCCCCAGAAGCGTCTGTTGTAAAACACCATCAAACTGTCGGAGAGAAGAGCTGCGACAGCAAGCGATCATCTATTGCCGATCAAAAATCGACATATGGTCGACTGCGCGTGCTTGCCGCTCCGGCAATTGGCAGCCAGATTGAGATGGCCAAATTAAGTGATCAGGAGCATCAGGAGATTAATGCTATTTGCAGCAATGGTAGTCTGACGCCCAAGAACGTTATCTGTCAGCGCGACCAGATGCTGATTGGAATAACAACGAGCACTACGATATCGCCAACCAATCGCCGCTCGGCAACATCAACCAATCTGCGTCTATCGTCCCTGCTCAGCAGCAGCGGCGGCGGCGCTGGCTCCGGACCCATTACGACGACCCATGCCAAGAGCAGCACGGCTGGCGACCATTCGGTCACCCAGTTCGCATTAATCGACGATGAAAATGTGTCGGCGCTTCAGCAGGTAACGAAGGGCGGCGGAGCCCTTACGCTGGCTTCCCAATGGAAGAGTCAGTTTGACGATTCCGAAGACACAACCGACAACGAATGGAAGCAGGAGCCACAGGTAAATCATTGTACTCAATCGCAGAGGGGAGGACTTTCATAATTTAAATGCTTAAAAATGTCCACATTATATTTTGCGTACATATCGTTTTCCAACTCCTTTTGTACATATGTATATATGTGTTTGAATTTACAAAATTACCATCCTATATATATAAAATTGTTTTGTCCGACTAGGGATGGGCGACGACCGGGTTTATATAATAGAATAGTTCTATATTGATAAGAATTCGCTCTTAAGTAAGCATCACTGTTTAACTAATAAGTTTCAGGTTGTTCAAGATATTATCAACATCGGACTCTACTATCATCATATAGCTTCAAGGGAAAGTCTGTTAAAATCATCTTCACATCTCTGAAACCCTTCAGCCATATGTCAAGAAGGGTAGTTATTTCTTCTTGAAACCAATGAAAAAGGGTTTATTATTTTTTATACAAGGATATGTAAGAGGCAGATCGAGACGACGAACTGGGTCTGCCCATCCCGCCGGTATTATCGAGAACTAGGACTTGAAATTTCTAATATTTTCCTATACGTAGAGCCAGTTTTTAATTTTGTATTGGTTATATCTCGTTACAGTTCCAGAATATCGAACAAATCGATTTTGTATCTATTAGTAGGTACATAAGAATTCATATTGGGCTGTATTTAAGAATATATTGATTGAGGGGATTACAGGGTATTTGGTAGTCGAGCATATTCGATTGTTATATTTGTGTTTACACTCACGAGTTGCATTATATGTAGAGATCACATGTTAAGTATTCCAACCTCTTGCCTCACAGTCACAACCAAATTTGGATCAATTTACTAAAGCGGACGTGTCATTGCCGTTAATACGCCGAACCTCTAACTTACCCGTAACTCGTAAAGCAAAACCATCCGAGAATCAAAATGTTAAGAGGTAAGTTGAAACAACCTTTGTTTAAATCTTTGCTCTCCTTCCTGTATGTATGTATGTTACATATATATGACTATATGTCCTGTTAAAGATAATCTCCTATATAACATCCAGTCGAGACTACTCGAATCGGAAATACCCTACTGCGACTAGTATTTTGATTGATTGATTCGCGTTGCAACATCTTTGTTTAAAATGTATTTTCTCAACTCAATTTTCGATATTGGAGTTCTATTAAAAAGGTCCAAATTTGCGATTCTTGCAATTAAATAATTTTTTGAAGAATAAAGTAAAAGCAATTAAGAATGTTGTGGTAAGATAAAAAAAAGGGAGATATTCCCAACCTTAAAATGTATATATATTTATTATAAAATATGTCGATGAGCTGATTCTTGGCAAGCTCATCTCTTCATTATTAAAGAATTGTGAGGCTTTCCCAAGGAGAACCAAATGTTAAATAAGCTAGACTCTTCCTTTAACGTGTTTTAAACATAAATTTGATTAAAAATGTTTTAGTTATTTTCACAAAGGCACAAATTTGAAAATTCCTTAACTTAAGCTCCAAAGAATTAGGCCAAACAAAAAAAAAATATGGTTTCTTACATTTTCGAGTATTATAAAATTCAAATAAAATAATAATTCCCAAGTTCAAGAAATATTTTCTAAAAAACGAAAAACACTCAAAATGGGAGAAAATTTAATTAAAAAAAAAAAAAAAACAAATTACCGTAAAGATTCTTAACTTGAACTTTTAAACTTTTAACTTTTAAAAAAGTATGAAATAAAATTTAAATTATTCCCAAGTTAAAAAATATTTTCTATACAAAATATATTATTATATTATGTATATTTTTTTTGTCTCAAAATAAGAGAAAATTTGATTTTGAATTTCTGTAATTAAGAAATAATTTTGATTTGAAGGCGATTTTCGAAAATTGTACATACATACCATACTTAATGTGAGCTGTCATCATATAGTATAATATATATAATATATATAAATATAAATCCGTGTATAATAATCTTCCAAATGACACAATAGATACACACTTAACATAGCTGGAATTGAGAACTATGAGACGTTGCAAATGTCCATACCGCACTGCTGGTCCGAGCCTGCAATGGGTAATGTATTACGCAAAGAGCTAGAGCCACCTGCTGTCCAGCAAGCAGCCTTTGATGACACTGTAAGCATATTGAAAATTAATTGATTCACCTTTTTTAGTCATATTTCTTAGCGTATTTGATATGATAACTTGTTGGTCTGGTCCATTGTCAAGTATCATCATGTTGCATGTTTCCTTTTGATTTTCATTCAAACTCAACTGCGAATCTTTTTTATATAAGCATTTTAAGCATTTTTTTTAAAAAGAGTCCTCTCTATTCTGCTATTGACTAAGCATAATAGATAAATAACAGGTTCGATTTTTATCGATTTTGTCATTTGCAACTAAGAATACAATATTTCCCTGCTTTACCTACCTATTGACAATTGCAAACCATAAATATATATATTAATATATATTATTGTTATACAAAATCGATATATCACAATAATATTTGTATTCTTTCTGTCTTCGATCAAGGTGTATCGCATGGATATAGCGAGAAACGTTTGTGTTCGTGAATCTCTATCGGAAAACGCGCCATTGTCGAATCAAAAGGCGTCGACTAATTTCTCCACAATTGCATCGTTCAAGGATGCTGCTGCTGCTGCTGCTGATATCCATTCAAATAAAAGTCAAGCCACTTGCGAGCATCGCAATAGCCTTCCCAACGTATGCCTGATAGATATTTTTGATGAAAAGCCGGACCCAAATACAAATCAAACCACAAATACGCATATTGAGCTACAGCAGGATGCCATCAACAGGACGAACAGCGCCGTCGTCGCAGTGCCTTGGTGTGTTAAAACAACATTTTGCCAGAGGAGCAACCTACCGCCTACCACAGATCCACTGGATATGCCGGGTCCTCATGGAGCCAACCGAGTGGCCGATGCAGCTATTCAGAATAACGACAATTGTGTTAGCGGGCGACTTGAAATTCGTGTCATTCCGAAAGGTACATAACACAATTTTCATATATTTTAAGCAATTTTTTTTTAAATTTATTATTATTATTTAATATTTTTAGAAGGCTCCGAACTGCGTTCACAAATATTCTAGCCACCTTTTGCAACCCAATCGTTGCGGGGTCTAACCTTGCTTTCGTGATTCGCTTTTATATTATATATATAAGCTCTATGCTCTATAAAAAAGGATTCAGCTATCGATTTTTATCGACCTTTTATAACCTTCCGAATAGCCTTATGATTCGCTTCGGTGTTCATTGTCTGATATTTATAAATTATTAAGTCTCTAGCTTTTATAAGCCATAAGCTGCTCTATGCTCAAAAACAGGATTCAAAAATATCGATTTGTATCGATTTCATGAGAACGGAATAATGTGTTGTTCGGGAACAAACTTGGACTCTGGCTCTTATAGGTTCTGAGATTAACACGTTGGATATATACGGATGGACAGACGGACGGACATGGCTAGATCAACTTGGCTTTTGGCTTAAATATACTTGATGGAGCCCCAAAAAGTATACACATTGCATATTCATGATGAGAACGAGGAGCGAAGTCGAGCTAGTCATGCCAGCCTGTATGAACGCGTCGATCTCGGAAATTATAAAAGCCAGAGACTTGAACTCCTTAATATACCTATACCTACCTATACACATTGTATATATATACAATATATATACCTATACCTATCACCGGTTGCATCTGTGCTTTTGTGTACGAAAGGAGGCAGAATGTTTGTAACGACGGCAACTTGGCGCTGGGTTCAGGGTATATCCTAGTCGGGAATGGAGCACTCTTTAATTTGTACTATAATAAGGAAATCTTGTATTTTATAGAAAATTCGCACATAGACGACTCAGTCTACTACGATGCCTTAGCAGCCACTACTAAAACACCAATAAACGCTTACAAAGTTTCTAAACAGGACGTAGTATCTGGTGATATGCATGCTTTGGACCTAAATGATAAGATGTCAGTAAACTGTGATGATAATGAAATGGCAGCAACAATTTCTGCCTTCACAAATCGAACTGCTAATTGTCATGCACTTGTTACTCAAGAGGTGCTTGAAACGGCCAACGATTTCAATCCGTGCAGATATCAATTTGGCGATGAAGCTATCAAGGGCAATGGTGAGAGCCAGATTGCTCCCTCAGACTCGAATCCACGAATCGCGGGTGTCAGTAGCCGAATCGAATCGAGCGGCGGAGTCTTCGATATAGCTGACGGTGGATGTGAAGTGCCATCATCGTGTACACCTAGTAAGATTCCTGTACTTACTTCCAATTTGCGTCAAGCGAAATGTGCCTCTTGGAGTGGTGTTGTTGACACAACAGCAGCAGCAACATCTGACTCTCACGGACAACAAATTCTTGAGATTCCACAAAACGAGATGCAAACAACCGCTGTGGACCCTTCCCGAACTCACCATTATTCTAGTGCATTACAAAATTATCCAAATATTATGGATTTAACACCAGGTTTGTCAGATCACATAATATATTAATATATATGTTAATAAGTTTTCGAACCTGACAAATCGTGAATGTCTCTATATCTATATCGAATAAGCTTGTATCTTAAACTCACGCAACTTTCGATTTCATTCAATTAAGGTTTGCGTCGCCGTCGTGAATCTACAGAAGGAAAGTACGTGACAGATCCCACACAATTAAATCTAAGATTTCAACGACCACAAGCTCGGATCTCTAGTAGGTAAGCAATTAGTCTGTAGTGGCAGAGGCTCGCTCTACTTGCTTGTTGTTAATAATCCGGCGTAATTACAGAACTCGTGCGGTTCCTACAACAATGTTGGGCAATTTCGATGATCTATCAACGGATATCAGCAATGATCATGCTGGCAGGGAAATCTGTGAAGACAATACTAGCTTTGGAACCTTATCGTGTAAGGCAGCAGCAGCAGCAGTCTCACACAATGAAGCACGAAATCAAAATACAGTCGAGCCTCCAATACGGAATGATATTTCGCCTCCACCGGGCGATCCCAAAATAGAAAATAGTGCACGCCTTCGTCGCTACCGGCATAACATAGAATAATTCAAAAGCTTTTTAAAAACAACAACAACAGCAACAAAAAGAAGCAATAGTATCGATGCATGGTAATGGACCGAAATATATATATATATATATAATTTAACTTACTCGCTTACACATATGTATGATTGGGAGATTCAGATATTGTACTTTGAACGATTCATTGCCATAAAATTGGGTATATTGGGTATTGCCCAAATATGTATGTAATAGACAGCAAGATGCACGGACACGGGCCTCTTCAATTATTGTATATATTCTTAATCAAGATGACGAACTGAGAAGATCTAACTATGTTCGTCTGTCTATTTGTCGGTCCGTTGGATCTCAGAAAGCAGATGGGCTAGAGACAAATACATTTATTCTCCTCTTCTGAAAGTTTAAGGTTTAATTCTTAAAATTTTGTTACGCATGAAATAATAAATTGTATCATCATTTGCATATTATTGATCACAAGCTAAAGATACAACAATCAAATAGAGGTTATATTTATTCGGAGATCGTATTTCTTGGAAAAGAAATGAAGTGTATTTCAAATAATATTACACTTTGTCTCAATTTCGTTGGTGAGATATTCAAAAAGATAGATTTTTCTGTGTTAAAACAAGCCAGCAGCTAGAAAAGGATATAAGTCGATTTTGGAAAATCGGGGCGTTGTTTTAAATCTTCCTCCCCCTTGCAAATCTTAAGCCCCCAACCTTTATAGAATATTTATGCTTTATGATGTCGAAGATGCCCTCCTTATTCTTCCCTTTAGAAATTAATTATTTAACTACATTTAATGGCTTACACTTACAAAATATTGAAGTTACGTTTACAATTACATTTATATTTAATTATTGAAAACAAAATATTGCAAATGCATACAGTATTTCTTGTATTTCAGTTTCATAAATTTTAAATACACAATAGCCTCCGCCAAATCGAAAATTCGATTTTAATAATGATTCATCATCGATAGTTAGCAGCTCTCATTCGCTCATCTCCAAGCGTTGACGATAGTTCATAACTTTCGGGAATTCATCGTTAAGCAGTATCGCTGCTGTACGACACTCGACAATCGTGCTGCCAGCGCGTTGTCATCGGCAACTTTTAATTGATTTTATTTAATAAAATACAAAATAGAGTTAAGTTCCGCCGCCGGAAATGAAATGCTAAGCAAAAAAATAAATCAGTGGTAAAAATATTACCAATAAATATCGATTGACAACCGATATGCTGTGGCGGCCAAACGATTTCTTGCAAGCTGTGTTACCCAGCACTTGAAAATCACTAACACATGCACACCGACAAAATAAATATACACTTAAAACGTCAATTAAATCAATGATGGCCGAAAAATATACTTCGGAGATATTAGGTATTGTTATAGCTCAAATAGCTCAAACAATTGGCTATAGCAGGACTCAGAGTGCCCCCTTGGAATTGCTAGAGGACATTTTACAACGATTTATCCAAGAACTCGCCCGCGATCTACATAGTCAAGCCGAGCACGGTAATTAACGAAATACATACATATGCTGATAAATAGTTCTATTGATGTTGCACTTAACAATTTTATATTAAACTAAATAATTTATTGGTCATAGCAAACCGCGTTGAGCCCAATCTAAAGGATGCACTTCTCAGCCTAAGGAATTTAAACATAAACGTACACGAATTGCTTGACTATATTGGAAATGTTGAGCCAATCCCATTTGTACGGGAAGTGCCAGCGTACCCCGTCAAAAGAAGCTCAAATATGAATTTCCTAAAACCTGGCAGTGCGGAGACTCTGACGCGACCAGTCCACATATTCGAGTACTTGCCACCGATGCTGCCCACAGAACCAACTGCAGTCTCCTCCACAAGATGGCCCGACAAAGCATCTGACCAGCAACATCTCCAACTATGTAAACTGGAGTCAAATCGAGAGGCTGCACTCACATTTGGCCATAAAACTGCGGTTAAGCTATTGCAAGATGTCAAAACTGATTTTGGCGCGACTGGAATACAAAAATACGATTCACCGATCGCGTCGACATCAAGAGAGAACTTGGATCACGATGGTCACGCGATACGAGAAATTAGTAGCGTAGTTATGACAACTGGAGGCTTTATTTCGCCAGCAATAGAGGGAAAATTGCCCGAAGCATATGTGCCCGATATTATTGGTAAGCAACTTTTACAAGTGCGAGTGCTTTAGTCGGTAGTGACAGACCTAGGAGTTACCCTGTAATATAACAACATTTAAGAATTGCATCATTTTTTGGAGTCCTTTTTGGTTTTTATCCGATCGATTTTAAACATATTGCATTTCGCGGCAAATAAATGCATAATATTCAGTAAGCCCAGAAAAATGGTGAATTCATAATTGATAATATTTGAATCTTTTAAATCGAATTATTTTTAGATAAATTCAAAGGACTGGATGCACCGTCCATTTCGCCACCAGCGCCTAAAACTCCGGAAACCCAAAAATATTCCGCTAACGATGTCGTTGACGTTCCAGTTATAAAAAGAATGGCCTCTTTAGAGGCCATACCACATTCTGTAGAAAATGTTCCCGTTTTTAATGATCCAATTACACCAAATAACTTGCAGGAAGTCAACACGGCTTTGAAAGCTGGTACTCCATCGGTTCCAGCACTATCAAACCTTAAAGTGAAAAAGAATAAAAAGAGAAATTTGGTAAGCGGAGGCCGGCCAAATGATCAAACAGGAGATCTTAGTTCAATAAAGGCACAGGAGAAGGCCCAGCGAAAAGCTTTAAAAATATATCAGAAGTTGTCAAAGAATCAAGTTGACGGCGGCGGCGGCGGCAACATAATCGAACTCAAAAAATCGATGAAAAACTTAAATCGCGGCATGTTGTCGGCTTTGCCGGACGGCTCAACTGAGAGGCTGCAGCTAGAAAAATTGATTAGAAAACAAACGAAGCAACGTCAGAAGCACCTAAAGAGCCAAAAGCAACAGCGGCAATTACAACCCAAGCTAGGCAAAGCTAGTGCAATCAATCCCATAGCCTTGGTTCCCGAATCCAGTGCAGATCTTGAGCCATCTTTAGTACCATTCGCACACCCATTGGTATCCTCCAGTACGACAGCAGCGGCAAATGTTGTTGGTTTGGTCGAAAATAAGGAAATATTTCAAACCAATTTGGCTGAAACCTCCAAAGAAATAGCGAGCACCATTGCGGATGCTTCGCTGACCGAGGAAATTAAACTTGCGAGCGAACCGGACCGAAACAAATTAAATATTTTTAAAAAAATATCAAAACAAAAGGCGCCCAAACCAGTATCGCCAAACACACTAATTGTTGGCACAAATCTCTTCGAAAGTCCCAGTAACAATGTATCGCCATTGATAACACTCCCATCCGGAACAACCATAACGCCAGCTCCGCCGGCTGGCGCCACTGAAAATGTAAATATGCCCAGTCTGCACAGTCTGGGCATGTCCGTGAGTAATAGTAGCATGGCCACATACGATTTTATGCAGCCTCATGGACACTTATCAACTGTGTCTCCAACGGCTGCCAATCTAATGGCCATTGGTATGAATAAGCCGAGAAAACGCGGTCGTAAGCCAGGTGGCAAAAATCAATTCAGGACTATCGCACCGCTAACTAGCCTCGCACCAACAATACCCATTCAATCGCCAAAGAAAACAAAGTCCGCTAAATTAAATACATATAATGCAGCGGACGCGTCTATAATTGACAATTCAGCAACTTCTTTACCCTTACCGATGGAGCCACTAAATTTGAGCCACGTCGATCAATTGAGGAGCAACAATTTTTTGGGCTTTCTCGGTGATGTCAGCGTTGGAAATGCAGCCGAATCAACGGCTAATAGCGCATTCAGTGAAACGAGCGCTACAAACCTGAAATTTCAGAAGACTAAAGAGAAAAAAGATAGAAAAAAGAGTAAAGCAAAATATATTAATTTGGAACGCATTGACACCAATAATATTGTGGACAACAAAAAGCTCTGTTTAATGGATACAGAGAAGCAGATATCGAAAAATGCCCCGTTTCAAGCAAAGCTAGAAATCGGTGACAGCAACATACAAATCCCAACAGATAAGTTTCCTGGAGGAACTAAAAACCGAGCTATCGACGCATCACCGCCGTTAATTGGTAGTAATAGGCTTGTGGCCAGCGCTGGACCGTCAAGTTTCAACCCAAATTCAACAATATTGCATCCAAATAGTCCAGCGAATATGATGCCAATACTGCCGCTACTGCATTTTCCGCCACGTCCCGGCCTAATACCATCTGGGCCTGGTCTCTTTGCACCAAACCTAACCGGTTTCAATAAAACAGCTGCTTGTAGTACGGGCTCTACAAACATGATGATGCCAAACCCATTTATGCCATTTCCAAATCGGTCCAGGCCCTCGCTTATGGAGACGCCTGGTAAGAAGAACAAATTATCTCTTTCCAATATTTTCGAGTGTCATAATGATTCATATATTTAATTTTGTAGATAATAAAGCGGCACTTTTGGGACTGTTGCCGCTTTCGGATATCCATTTGGAGCGAAGCTATTGTAATGTGGCTCCTCTGGTGCCCGATTCGATGAAATTGCCAAATCAGCAGCAAATCGCAGCCAATAAACTTCGTTCGCCACATAGTTTTGCGCCCGATGCAAAGCTAAGCAATGAATACAGCGACAAAGACATTAGTCACAGTTCGCCCATTTCGAATGTAATGCCTGTCGCCAAGGGAGTTGGACTATTGGGCATAATGGATGAAGCCCAGACTAACCAAATAGCTAGATCTATTAAAGCAATCAAGCCTACACCGGCTGCGACAGGCAACGTTGGGGACCCCATTGAGGTATCAGATGATTCCAACGATGACGAATCCAAGGCGGCAATCAAAGGTCAACCAATTTCCGGCTTCCCACAAACGCATGCACTCAAATCAAGCTTAATTCAACCATCGAATCTATTAAATTCTGGACCACTGCAACAGATTGAAAGCTCGCATCTATATGCCATGAACGCATCCGCCTTGCATTCACCAATACCTGACGGTATACAGTTCAATAAACAAGCCAAGCCAGCATCGTTGAAAGTTACCCAACCCGATAGCAATTTATCGGCCGCCATTCCATCGCCATTTAACATAAATTTCATGGGCAATGATAAATTTAGCCTAGCCGGCGGCGCCGATCTTATACCATTGTCCCGCGTCGATAGTGGCATGGCGTACTCCTCATTAACCGTACCAGCTACAAGTCTAGCGGCCGGTGCAACATCCGGATCGGTGCCGATTCATGCGACTTCTGATGCTCCGGATCAGCACTTTGTTGGCTCTCTGAATTATGACGATGTCACAATAACCCCAACCAATAGTTTGTCCATAAGTGAACTGAAAATCCGTAAAATGCACAAGAAACTTAAAAAGCCGAAAGAAGGCAAAATCAAAAAGAAGAAGGATAAAAAAGACAAAGTAAGAAATAAAGAAAAATGCGACGAGAGGAATACTACGCTAAATGTCGAAAAACCGAAAAGTCAAGACAAGAAGCAAAAAAGGGATAAAAAAAAGGAAAAACAGGTAATTATTAAAAAATCTTGTTAACCGAGTATTCCTGGCCTTGCTTGCCTGTGGCAAGTTTTGTGCTTACAATTTTCGATCTAACTTTTTCAACCAATTCCCAAATGTGAAAAATTTAAGTCTACCCGTTCTAAGTCCTTCAACTAAAGAAAAGATTAGAATCAACTGTTTATCCCATTTTAGTCTTGTGGTGAGAATCTTAACTCCGAAAAATAAACTGTCGATCATTAAACCATTAACCCGCATTTTCCATCCAAAAATTTTCACGATTATCTTTAAAAATAATGATTTGATGCCGACTCCATGGTTAATGAAAATGTGAAAATATTTCACTATTACGGGTGGAATTTCCAAAATCGCTAAAAAAAAAAAAAAAACGTATTCAGTTTTTGTATGTAGAACTTCTTTTAATCGCATTTTCCATCTAGGAAGCTTCAATTCTGAGAATGATTTTTCATAAAGATTCTTGGAATTGAATTTGAACCTAAAACTTAACCCATTAAATCTTTGACCTCTATTTCCATCAAGATGGAATGAATTTTCTCAAAGCTGAGCTTTCGAAATGAGTTTTAGGGCAATTGGCTGGTAATTTAAAAAAATTCGAGAAAAATATTGGTAAAAACAATAAATAATCACCTTGCCTCCAGCAGAAATATTTAAATAAAATTAAACAAGTTTGTACGGTCATGTTTGATGATTTAATCTGATTTCAATATTCAATTGCAGGTGCCGCCAGACGAATTACAGATTCCCAAAGAAAATCTGGAAAGCGGTGTTCATCAAACAAAATCCATGGCTTTAGGCTCCGTCGGCGTCCCACCTGGAGACTCTTTGCCAGCAGCAGCAGTGTCCCAAACACCAGTGATACATCATTTGGTGTCACCCAAGTTAGATCTCTCACCTAACCAGGTGCCGAAACTGACACTTAAACTTAGTGGCACGCCCACTCAATCGTTATTTGAGGGCGATCGTGAGATATCAACAATATCTGATTTGACGCCTCAGACTCCAAATCGGACTAAAAGGGAACCATCTCCAGAATTAGCTCGATTCTCGCCACTTGTCACTAGACCCCCAAAGCCCAAGCAATGTAGGCAATCAAATTCTCTCATCTCATAAATGCATATGATGTTTAATTAATGGTGATCTTGTTTTAGGCGAATCACAAACCTTGAACTTATCTATGGCGACATCGGCTTCTGTTTCTGTGCCCAATACTAGTAAGCCACAGACAATTCCAGCCATGATGTCGATGCCGAATACACAGGCCCCAATCTTAAGTGCAACTTCACCCAGCTGGATGTCGAATCCTTCTACATCCACAATATCAGCTAGTTCTGTTTTATTGCCACAACAGTTACTGCATCCATCAAAGCAGATCCCAAAAATGTCATCGTCTTCTTCCTCCTTGTCCACGACTGTTCCCAGTGTTGTGGCATCTGTTTCACCAAAACCATCTGAAGGATCTCAGACATTGCCTCCAAATTCGGAATTAAACCGACCCTCATCATATGTTGATGCCGACGGCTATCGCATTTGGATTTGCCCCGCATGTGGAAAAGTTGATGACGGCTCTGCAATGATTGGATGCGATGGCTGCGATGCATGGTACCATTGGTAAGTTTTTTTTTTTGCCCAAATATTGTTTTGATCTTAATGATAATAATGGCTTTATTATGGTTTTTAGGACTTGTGTGGGTATACTTGTTGCTCCAAATGACAATGAGGATTGGTTTTGCCGCGTTTGCATAACCAAAAAAAAGGTAAATGGATCTGATAAGAAGAAAAAGCGAACCAAAAAGAAATGAGTTTCTAATTCATAAAGTCCACAAATGATCACCAGGAATAAGTTTGAATTCGTGTATTATTTATGAATCCCTTAAAGCGTATATTCAAACTTTATTTCGAACATTTTTATTTCCTTTTGAAATAAGCAAAAATTGAAATAAATATTTATATAATAAAAATGTTATAAAAATGTGTATAAATAAATGAAAAGTGAGAGCAAAATTTTCATTAAGATGCAAATAGGTTTGGTTTATGCGAAAAACGCCTCAAATTAATTTGTACAGAAAAAAGTTCTTTAAAAATGAGCCCGAGGACAGTTCCATACAACAAGTACAAGTTATCGCAGCGGTCTTACTTCTTCCCGGTTATTTTCGAAAACAACAAGCAGAAATCGTGTGTTAGAGGACAAAAAGAGTACAAAAAGCTGCGCAAAATAGTAGTAGTTTAAGCAAAATATTTAATTTTAATGAATATCTTGAAAAAATTTTAGATTCATATAACTACAGAAAACCAATTTACAAGAGTAGTCCGGAAACATTTGTTAAATAACAATATTGAGTTATACTAACAATAAGTTGTGTATAAAAATAATTTGTAAAAACAAAAAAACAAACATATGTGCGTTAGGTTCAAGCTTGATTGGCTTAAAACTATCTAAGTACGATGGACGTGGCGAACATAGAATTTGTACGTCTCGTTTTGCATTAACCAAATAGTATTAAGTGGCAATAACGTCGTCCGAGTGCACATATATATATTCAGCATTAATGGACTAGGTGTTTTTTTATAATGCCAGTACAGTATGCCGTTCATATATTTCTGTGCTAGTTTTGGTGTGCGTAAACTTAGTTCGCTTGGCCGCTGAAACTACAATTTGGCGAGATTCTTTGGTGATTCTTGATGTCGTTATGTGGGCTCAAGGGTTGTGCTGATTCATTCAAAGATGTTGTGCTTGAGGCTGAAATTGCCGCCGTGGCTGGTTGATTGGACGCGCTAGCTTCTGCCTCAGATTTAACACAGATTTTGCCATTGTTACCATTGTCAGTAGATATATTTAGAGTGGAAGCTGAAGCACTGCTGTTGCTACTAAGCGCCATTCGCTGCATTTGTCGGATAACTGTCGCAGCGTAATATGCTTGCTAAAATAGTGATAAGCATTAACAAAGCAAATATATCAAAAAATAATTGAACCCACCTTCCATCGACTCTTGGCAAAGTTTTTCTTCAGCTGCTCCGATACAGTGCCATGAATGTTCTTGCTGCTGGCCTCATTTCCAGATATCCTATACGAATAATTTAATTTATTTAATGTAACCAATTATCAATTAGTTTAATCCATTCTATTTTACTCACCAAGGATGTGACAATGCTTGTTTGCATGTATAGCGTTTTTCTACAGTGACACACATTAAATTTTTGATAAAATGCTTGGCCGACTCGCTTATTTCGTCCCAATATGGCGAATCGAATTCAAATTCACCTACACATGTTAAAAATATGACAAAAACAAAACAAAACAGAAAGTTTAAAGGCTGAATTATGAATACAATGGCGCTACGTGAGTTATTTTATCCGCATTTGGGGGAAAGAGGTTGGATGTTTCCAAGAAATGAAATATTTTATATCTGTATACCTTTAATAGAGATTATGTCAAATGCATGGACATTAAATGATGAACATATTCTTCGTATGTTACACGAAATTGAAGTTTCTAGCTTTTGTAGTAGTTTCCGAGATCGACGGGCGGACAAACCAAAGTTGATCGATCAAAACACAATACAAACCTTTAAGAATTTGTGCAAATAAATTGGCGTCGTTTTCATCGTAAAATGGAGGATATCCACAAAGTAGAATATAGGATATAACGCCTATGCTCCAAACATCAACGGCCTTGCCATACGGCTTCTGGGCCAGCACCTCCGGCGCAACATATCCTGGAGTTCCGCATGCAGTTGCCATGATACCAGAATCTTCCATTTTCGATAAGCCAAAATCGCTTATCATGATTTTACTGTCATCATCTGGACTATAGTATAGTAAGTTTTCGGGCTGCATTCAATGAATACATAATTCGAATTTATTTGTATCAAGAATTAAGACATGTTATTTACCTTGAGATCCCTATGTACTACTCCCTGCTCATGCATATAGTCTACAGCCTCTAAGATTTGTCTAATTAAGTGAGATGCATCCTTCTCTGTGTAGGATCCCTTCTCAACAATGCGATCGAACAATTCTCCACCTGTCACTCTATATATATGGATTAATAATTCTGTTAATAATACGAAAGCCTACAAGCTACAAGTGCAACAAATCATACAATTCCATGACCAGATAAACCTTAGCCTTGTCTTCGTATGTTTCAAGTAGTTGCACTATATTCGGATGAGTAAGCCTGTAAATAGAATATGGCGAAAATTAATTCATAAAAAAACGAAATATATATATATAGGCATAAGACACATCTTAAGATTTTACAAGGGGGTTACATTGTAATTCTAATTTCTCATAAGCTTGATTGGACCCTACTTTTGTTATGTATGTGAATGTAAATAATGAATTTCGCACCGAATGGAGTTGGCCGAAATATAGATTATTTTCGCCGACTAGTTGAAGATATAGTACTTAAATCTCATTTGATTCCAAGACGGGAAAGTTTTTGTTGGGGGGTCACAACTCACCGCGTTCCATTCGGACTGTTGCCATCGAAATGATTTGCACTAAACCTACATAGAAAGAAAGTAGATTAAACGAAGAAAATTTTTAAAAAAAATCAAATAAAGAAAACAACACAACAAACACAAAATTGATATGCAAACAATAAGATTGTGCGCCTTAAAGTGCTCCATATTTTTTAGTGCTATGCCCTTCATAAGTTACGCGTTATCATAACTCATAATACTTTTGATCCAATTTGATTTGAGGGCTCCGCTACTGAGCATGCAAACATAAGCAGAAATATAATATTTATTATATAATGAACCAAAAAATTAAAAACAATAACAATAGATCTAAATTATGTGACTAAGCTAGCTGGACCTAAAGCTCAATATATTCAATTGTTTGGCAATGATCCTTAAGAGACCTTAACATTTTATAGTAGTATAGAACGGAAATTATTCATTAATTTTCTCAAGTTAACTATTTACAAAGATAAGTTAGTTTCATTGAATTAAGAACCAGAATTGCAATCAGCGTCTTTCGCTTGTAAGAAGCTGAATCCCAATATAGACTGACTTTCCTTTCATACGACCTTTGACCTGTATTGTTCATTCCGAAAATTGTAAAACAAGATCTTTTTGAAAATAAGTTTGAAGCCGTTCGATCCGGATGGTAAACGAAAAAGTTATATGGAGTGGAGGAACGTGCACCTTCATTACATAATTTACTTACAAAATAATCCCATTAATCCCGGAATGAATTATGCGGACAAATCAGCCAGACAAACGAGTTGTATTCGCTTAAAACTAATATATTTTGGAATATAATTAAACTCACCTTCTCAGTACGCGTATTTCATTCTCCAACGATTCCTCTTTGCCCTTCAGAGCTTTTTTATCAATAATTTTAACCGCAAAATGATCACCCGGCGTATCTTTGCTTTCGGCTAAGCGCACCTCAGAGAATGCACCCCTATATTAAATAGAGATAATAATTAATCGATATAATAAAAATTAAAATCTTATAAACACTTACGTTCCGAGGAGGCCATGGAGATTGTACTTTTCCTCAATTGACATCTGTTTGTTTAGCTCCTTCGTATCCTTGGATTTGGGCTTTTTGCCTGAATCTTTTTTGCCAAACAGTGGCATAACTTTCAATTTGTTTAAATCAAATTATCATCGAAATTTTTTTTAACAATTAGTACATTTAGCTCGCCGAGTTGGAAGCAGACGTCTCCCGCTAAGTGTGAAACAATCAGAAATCATACAATTAACACCGAAAACTACGTAAAATGATTTTGTTTTAAAAAATTTGCGTATATTTAGATAATCTTCATTAAGTTTCTTAGAGGGATTTCTTTCCCAATGCATCTTAACTTAGAGCAAGGCTTATCGAAGCTCACGAACGGCACTTTTAGAGTTTGCCCACATTTTTCTGTATTAACTAACTTCCTTTCTATGTGTTCATGCCCAAATCATAAATCGAAAATCAATTAGTTAGTTTTAAAAGTTGGAGTCACAAGTCTCATATTCAAAATAAATCTGTTGCAAGAGGTTTAACAACACTTTAACGGGAATATTACACACTCGGTTGGATTCGTTTTCAATTTGCTTATTTGAATTTGTATACCCTTGCAGAGGGTATCACAATTTTGTCGGTCGAAAAGTAGGTTCTTGTATGAGCAACTTTTTTGTTTATTAAGATATCTTGACCAAACTCGGCATTTATTCGTTTAAGTACTATACCCATATATATACAAAATCCTATAAACATCGGACCACTATATCATATAGCTGCCATAGGAACAATCGGTCGGAAATGAGGTTTTTTCCATGAAAAACGTTATGCTATATCTATACTCGGCATTAGCTATTTTCCCGGTGCTTCTTAGATACGGGCAAAGCATAATGAGCATTTTGAAAAGGTTGGGTCTGCAAGGGTATTAAATCTTCGGTGTGCCGAAGATAGCACTTCTTTCTCGTTAATTGTGTGGGTGGTTTTGTGCGTGTACCCGCCTATATATATATATTTTTTTAGTACCCTTATGTGTTAATGCAATTTAGAATGCGGTGAACTGGATCTGCACCTCGACTAGTTAAACTACGAAAGATCTGGAGGTTTGGAAAATGAAACAAATTTGCAGACGTATGCCAGATGTTTGTATACACCCGTTCGACAAAATATCATGAATATTGAAAGAATTTATATACAATTTATATAGCCGCATAAGCGAGGGAGAACAATTATCTAGGGGATGCCGAAGAATTCATTTTTAAGCAATATGTGTCTTTGACACGCCGATAACCAAATACCCTAGTAAAATACGTGACGATTTAAATACATGATGTCGAGAAGATATGATATAATGCCCGATGTAAATATGATTTCTCTTATATGTAGGAAGCTTAGTGAAACGAATTAATGCCGAATTTGGTCAATATTCGATATACATATATGTATATATATATATATATATATATAATACCCTCTAAAAATGTTTGTCCTCAGGCATCTATAGCTCCTTCAGACAAAGGGATTATTAGAGCGTCTTATCAAGAATCAAATATTTTTATTAGTTATTCTCAATCTGTTTTATACGTTCGCTCACGTAAATTGATTGTGTGTATATATGTATGTATATAGTAAGTATATAAATATGCAGTTATTTTTTAAGAGTCAAAGGTGACAAAGGAGCTGATTAGGCTTTAATATTGTTCGCATTGTTCATAGTATGCACATACATACATACATACATACACACACATGCACGGACTTAGTATATACATATGTATATTAACAGTTCCGTTATGAGTGAAATGTGAGCAGACTGGCGTTCAAAAAGCGTCTGTATGTATCGTGCATACTGTTTTTGTATGTGTTAACCGCAAAAAGGAATTTTTTGAATGTTTAATTTCATTTCTTATGAAATTTTCAATATTAATATTTAACAAAAATTGTAATCTTTGCTCCTAAACATAATACACAAATGTTTATGCGTACATATGCGCGCATATACATACAGATATTTTAATGTAGTCTAATTTTTGTTTACGTTTGTATGTTTTAAGTAAACAGCGTGATTGGAGCAACACGCATTATAATAGTTTACAAATCTGTGTGTATTAATGTTAAGAGGTGAAGTCTTGCGTAAAGTACGATCGATTTTTTTTACTAAACTTGAAACTAATATATGAATGTGAATACAGATACATACAAACATACATACATATATGTAAATATATGTATGTATGTACACTCGTCATGCATGTCGTGCTCAGCACTTCTAAGTCCGCAATCTGTTAGGTATATAAATGTATATTATATATTGACATTATATATATGCATATGTATATATACAAAGTATATAAATATGTTTTTTTTATATAAATTTTACATATGATTTATGTTTGAACATGCGTAACGACTTACACAAATCACGGCTTAAACTGTTGTATTAAACTCACAATTTTAATAAACGTTTTACACCTTTTGAGTGAAATTTTACTCCGACTTCGAATTTAGTTTATAAACGAACTAACAATTTGCAAAAATAATGTAATGTGAATTATATTGATTTTTCAAGTCCGCGTAGATGCTTTTCTGCATATTCGACAAAGCGATATTTGGTCACACTATAATTGCAAAGTGAACGAACTTTGGAATCGGTAATTAAATTTTTTCAAATTGAAAGGGCCAGCTTGTACTTATATCTGCATTCAACATAATAAAACTGTTGAAAAGTTTAATAAAATGTTTAATATATTGACTATTATTTTTAAATATTTATTTTTTCAATTATACTATGGTCGCGTCTATGGCCACGTCCAAAAAACAAGAGACGCGCGTTAAAGTTAATGTACAACGAATTGGCGTGCGTCAAATTAGCGACGGTGAGCTAGAGCCGATTTTTGGAACTTGGTTCCGGAGCCGGAATCACTAACTTATAATTACATATATAAACGTTTTTAAACACACACCCAAATAAATTTAAATGCATAATTGTAACAAAATTAAATTATTTAATGTTTTTGGGTTAGGAAATTAGGTGTTTACATTCATTAAATTTTGTATATCAGGGATAAAAGCCTAAAAACCGCAAATCGGAAACTGAACTACTGCTTTGATTTTTAAAAACTACTCGGTTGACGTTGGCCTGTTACATCTCAAGAAATTTGATTTTGTCTAATTAAGTTAATTATTTATGAGTCTCCTCATTAAATCCGAATTGCATGGTTCCCGCCCATTACTCTATTAAATTGTTCAACACTGAATGTATGTGGTTTAGTTCCCGAAGGTACTAATATTTCGATAGACCTTTTGAAGAACTACTTGAGGTTGGTTAACAATTAAATAATTTTTTTAAAAACTGTCCGATTGTCAGATGGAACTGTTTAAAATTATTGCCTAAATCTTCTTAAGACATGTATCTACAAAATGGTATAGCGTGCATTGAGAGCCATTATTCCTGAGATAAAATATTAGGTCTCAAGATCAAGCTTCGATAGCTTTCGATTTTTGGTCGGACTGACCATGAGTGATAGGACCGTGACTGCGTAGTACCACTAACCAAAGAACATATGTACATATATATATATATATATATATATATTTGCAAGATGTTGATCTTATTTAAATTGATGGTTCAAAGCATTATTATCACGATTAAGGAAGAATGGTCGATTAAGTACTGATCGATAGAATGGTGTTCATAGCAACGAGCTATTGTTTGCATGCGGAATTTTGTAATGTTGGAAAACACAAGAAAGCTGTCCACTCAACAACGTTAAAAAGTGTCCAGTGTGGCAACACTGTCGCTTTTTTTTAGAGATTTATATGTACATATACATATATGCATCAGCAAAGGCAAAAACAAATATAACAGAATAACTGCAAAAAAAAAAGCCGTTTTATGTGATAAATCTAAAATATGTGGTACTTTTATTCAAGTAAACTTCATATATAAATAAACCTGCCATCGGGCTGAAATAGTGAATGAGTCCATATACACATACACACCATACGTATGTATTTATTTACATATACATTTAGAAAAATGTGTGTGTGTCGCGTGTGAATTTTTAGTTTACAAAATTTCAAAATAAAACTCAAGAACTATTTTGTTCATGATAATTTTAACACATATTGGAAATAGAAGTCAATTTTGAACCTCCGAAAATTGCAAGTACAACTAGCGACAAAGTGGGAATAAGTCGTATATAATTTTACATGCGCTCATACATACACACAAATGTTCATGTGTGTATATTCGTTTTCATATATGTAAGACTTCAATGGTATGTAGCCAATATTAAAAGAAAACTAATTTTATGAAAGGATATCTTCGCTCACAATGAATATACCCATTAAGGTTTAATACATCTTCCCAGCAAAGAAAGCGGATAAAAGTGTTTGGGTCTACTCAGAAAATTTTGGACGAACTAATTGTAAACAATCCCGGACATAATGAATGTTTTATATTAATCATATATCATTATACCCTTGCAGAAGGTATTATAATTTTTTCTCGAAATATGCAACGCATAGGAGGAGACATCTCCGACCGCATAAAGTGTATATATTCTTGATCAAGAACCGTGGCGATATAGCCATGTTCGTCTGTCTGTTTCTAAGCGAACTAGTCTCTCAGTTTTAAAGCTATCGTCATTAAACTTTGCATAAGTCGCTCTTTTTGTTGCACGCAGCACATATGTCGTATATATGTCATATAGCTGCCATAGGATCGATCGAAAAGTAGGTTATTGTATGGAAAACTTTTTTGTTTATCAAGATATCTTCATCAAACTCGGCATTTATTAGTTTAAGTATAAGCCTCATATATATAGAAAATCCTATCAACATCGAACCACTATATCATATAGCTGTCATAGGAACAATCTTATATACATCGGACCACTATATCATATAGCTGCCATAGGAACGAACGGTCGAAAAGTTGGTTCTTGTATGGAAAACTTTTTTGTTTATCAAGATATCTTGATCAAACTCGGCATTTATTAATTTAACTATAATCCTCATATATATAGAAAATCATATCAACATCGGACAACTATATCATATAGCTGCTATAGGAATGATCGGTCGAAAATTAAGTTGTATGAAAAACTTATTGTTTCTCAATATATCTTAACCATACTCGGCATTAGGTATTTTCCCTGTGCTTCTTAGATACGATCAAAGCATTATGAGCATAATAAAAAGGTTGGATCATTTCCCATAGAGGCTCAGCCGAAGAGTGACTTCTGCTCGCGATTCGTTTTAGTCTTTATATCGAACAACACAGTCAATACAACCCAATATATAGCTGAATCAATTAAATTTCTAAATATATTCATATTCATATTATTTTGTAATCAACAGCACGCACTTGCATAATATGCAAATATTATTGAAAGACGATCGAGATGCATTCATTGAAATCGTTGCGTCGAAAGCAGACTAACAAAATTTCATAACTTGGATACGTTTGCACATTCCTGACGAGGCGAATCAATTTGAAGGATACAAAACAAAGTGCATTTCATAAATAAGAAATGCAATCAAAGCACCGCAGCTTCCGACTAATCGAAATCAAAAACAATTGTCATGATACTGATTTTTCCAAAAATCAACTCGCTTGCACACAATTTCCAGTGCAGATAAAACAGTCTCAGATGCCGATGCAGTGCAATATTCGTGAGTCTCGACAGCTCAGTAAATTGTCAATTTTTCAGTTGATATGGATAATATGCATTGCAAATCATTTAAATATTGCCAACGCTGATCAAGGTAACTAAATCAATCGAACAATCATTGTCTATTTCAAATCTGTATTGCATTATTTTTCTTGTTTTCTTATTTGCAGTTGTTTTGTTGGACACAACAAGGGAGGCTACTCTGGAATGGACAAGATACCCATACGGTCCGCAGGCCCAAACTCCAGGCGTATGTATATAAATTTTTGTATCCTCTCAAACAAATTGTTTAACGGCTAACAGTGCTGTAGACGTTAAATCAAACATCGCAACAGAAAGACGGGATGCATATCCGATTGCATAAGGTTTATATAAATGCTTATTTGAAGACAGCTTTCTCCAGCTCAAAGTTATAATCAAAGGCAATGTAAATACTAAGCTGAGTAAGGCCCATACATTTAAATATGATGCAAGATATTCAGTGAGGCTTTTCGCTCTTCAAGATATTCAATGTGGCTTTTCGCTCTTCAAGATATTTTGTGTGGCTTTTCGCTCTTCAAGATATTCAATATGGCTTTTCGCTCTTCAAACAATATAAATACTAAGCTGAGTAAGGCCCATACATTTAAATATGATGCAAGATATTCAGTGAGGCTTTTCACTCTTCAAGATATTCAATGTGGCTTTTCGCTCTTCAAGATATTTAGTGTGGGCTTTCGCTCTTTAAGATATTTAGTGTGGCTTTTCGCTCTTCAAGATATTTAGTGTGGCTTTTCGCTCTTCAAACACCACGCCAGTCGAGTGAAAAACTTTGTACTTACGATCAACTTTTGCGTTATTTGATGATTTGCGTGCTTTATATGAAATATATATTACCTCAGATGCAATTGCTATATGTCTTTATGTGTCTTGTTATACACCGCACAGACTTGATCTTTCGAAAAAAAATGTTGTATGATTTTTTACGTCAAACACTTCAATATCTTCCCTACTGAGGTGTTCGATAGAAAATTGGTGTCTTTTAAGCCAGAGCGAAATATTTACAAAATAAATTTAAATAATAGTTCAAAAAGTTTATTCTAAAATATATTGAAAGTATATATGTATTGAAAGATTATTTGTTAAGTGACAGGCAACCATTTTTTTTTTATAAAACAAATATTTATCTTATATAGAACAAAGGTTTAAACCTTATGAAATAACACCAATAATTAATGTATTTAACGTATAATAAGTTGAAAAAAAAACCCCTTTTGATACGGATTTTTGTACCGACTAAAACCTCAGTACACAAAATATTTAAAGAAAATCAGCAGCCCTTTTATTTTAGGCTCTTTAAGTTGTAAGAGTTGTCTTTGATATTATGCTCTTTCGAGAACATCTCGGTTATATTATCAGCACACTTTGCTACCGACTCTAGATTTGCGTCGTCATGATACGGAATAGTATTTACTTTTTTTGGGTCGGGGGTGTTTCTTTTTCTGCATAATATATGTATTTGCACAATTGGATTATCGCCTTGCCATCCGTGTGTCTGTTCGAATGAATATGTCCCAAATTGGTTAAGATCAGGGGTTCATATCGTTTATGATATTTCCGAGAGTGCTTTCCATATCCATGATTCAATTTTTTGGTTCAAACATTCTACAATTTTTAGGAATTTATCAAATATGGTGAAATAAATTAATTGGCTTGGCTCCAAGTTATTTAATCTTTATTGTGAACCAAATCATCTTTCGGGCATTCTTTCATAGAACTATATTCATGGAAAAGATTCATTTTTGAGTTGGTGTAAAGCACAATACGTCAATTATAATTTATGCGATTCGAAAAAGACGTTTCAAATTTGTTATTTAAAATTGAGAAGATGAAAACGAAGAATATATTAATCGTATTTTTATGCTGTTCTTTTGATTTAGTGGGTAGAGGAATCATTTACAGATTTTGTAAAAGGCATTAACTGGCGGAGTTATGTGGTGTGTGACGTTGCCTATCACAATGTTAACAACTGGCTTTGGTCACCATTTATTGACCGTGGCCCTGCCAACCGGCTGTATATAGAAATACAATTTACGATTCGAGACTGTTCGCTGTTTCCAGGTAACGAGAATTTGTAATATTTTCAGTTGTCTCTTAACAATATTTAATTGATAGGAAATGCCTTGTCCTGCAAGGAAACGTTCAGTTTGTTATTCTACGAATTTGATGCTGCAACGCGAGAGCCACCGCCATGGCAAACGGACAGTTACAAGCTAATCGCTAGAATTGCGGCTGGTGAGGGACGCTTCAATCAAAATTCCGATGTGGATATAAATACCGAAGTAAAGAGTATCGCGGTTAGCAAAAAGGGTGTCTACTTTGCGTTCCGCGATCAAGGCGCTTGCATAAGTGTGCTCGCGGTTAAAGTTTACTATATAACGTGTCCTGCTGTTACCGAGAACTTTGCCCATTTTAACGAGACGCCCACCGGCCGGGAGATAACTATTATTGAGAAACAAAATGGCACATGTGTTGAGAACGCCGAGTCCTATGAGCCACCAACCTACCTATGCAAAGGGGATGGAAAATGGACTATTCTTACTGGCGGTTGCCGTTGCAAGGCCGGCTATGAGCCAAACGATGTTAATAACACTTGTACAGGTCAGTATTCTCTTTATCCTCTGCATGGAATGCAAATAAACTAAGGCATGTATCATCATATATTTCAGAGTGTTCGGCTGGCACATTCAGATCGGCAGAAGTACGTAAATGCGTTGCATGCCCGCCCAATTCAAATAGTTCGAAAACCGGATCACCAATGTGCAAGTGCATGCCGGGGTACTATAGGCATCCGGCAGACGGAAGACATATGCCATGTTATAGGCCGCCTGGAGCACCCATGAATCTCACACTTTTATTTGTTGACCAAACAAGCGCAATAATATCATGGACAGCGCCCGCAAAAGAAGATTTGCTGCTAACAAATGGTGTAGAAAACTATCGCACTGATGTCGTTTATAAAATTCGTTGCAGTATGTGCAACGCAAATGTTATGTTTAATCCATCAACTGACACGTTCAATGAGACGAAAATAACGCTCACTAATCTTGATCCAGTGACCACTTATACAGTACAAATTCATGCAACAAATGGTGTCTCGCATCTAGTAGAGAGCGGGACTTATGCGAACGAAACGTATTTAAATAGCGAAATGCCGTTTAGCAATAATTCTAGTTTCTCAAACAGCAACAGCTATCAACTAGATCTTAGCGAAATCAAAACAAATCATGCCGAAATTGTGTTTACCACAGAGTCAGTTATGCTATCAACTGTGTTCAATTTAAGAGTCGTAGCTATAACTAACAAAGACGCCGACCTAATTTGGGATAAGCCTGGTCAAACTGATACTCCCGTTGAACTGTATGAGGTGCGCTGGTTTCCCAAGTCCGAATTGGAAGCTATCAATAAAACAACATTAAACACAAAGGAAACTAAAGCTCACATCAATAATCTAATGGAAAATACGGAATACGGCTTTCAAGTGCGCTGCAAAACAATCAACGGATTTGGTTCTTACAGCAATATGGTCTATGCCCAGACTCATCAATCTGTCGGTTCAGGTAAATCTTTTTAATTATTTAATTTTTTGCACACATTAATGCCTGACTTTTCAAATGGTTGATGCCCAACCAAAAGTTTATGAGGATTCAATGCAAATACGATTCATTGCTGGAGCCATTGTGACGGGCGTATTCTTCCTTGTGATCTTTATCGTTGCAACTGTATACTTCATGAGATCGAAACATCAAGACGAGCTCGATAAAAAGTCCACTAATCATCTACCATTGCCAATGGATTACGCTAGTAATGAAGGTAATTTTAAACATTCTATCTATACACTTTAATAGGACAACACGGCTCTTAATCTATAAATCATCGCAAAGGTATAGTCCAAAGGAAGAGATTTACCTTATTATGCACTCCACCCATTGAAAATAGAAAAAAAATTGCTCGATAGATACGTTTTTTAATGTAAGACGGAGTTTTGTAATTTTCACCCGCAACCATGGAAAATTGGTGGAAAACGATTATGTATCTAATTTTTTGTTTACCATTAACGGCTTCAAACCTGTTTTTGGAAAGCTCTATATTATAAAGGACTCAATACGGGTATCGCTAATTTTATAGAATCCATTCCGATTATGGAAAATGGATTTCACTGAGTAAAATTCAAGATAGAAGGGTAAATTAGGACTCTCTAGTAACTAATTACTAAAACAACTAAGAGAACGTCTAAACTGATGGCACAATCTTCAGTTTGTTATTTAGTTGGAGTTGAAAACTGGTTCAAATTAACTAAAACTAACTGAGGCAATGACACTTTATCTTAATACAAGTAAAACTAATAAACTCAGCTTTGTTCAAATTCAATTGAGGTGTGGAAAATCCATTCCTCCCAGCGAGGAATTAGGGTCAAAGATGTGCTTGGTAACGTTTCGTACTCCAAATTAAATTGCAAGGATCCTTATAAAATCTGTTGAGACGTGTTTTACACTTTACGCAGAATCCAAGCTTCCTCGGTGGAAAATGTGGATCAAAGATTTGGTCCGATCGACTTTAAACTTATTTTTACAGCCCCATTTAATAACTAATTGTTCTTACATATTATATATCTATAACAATATCGATTTCAACACACGTTAACAAAGCAATTGTTGTGATGCATAGTGTAATAAATCAATTAAAAATGTATATGTCATAACTAAAGTTGGCGCAAAACTGGTAATTCCTTCTAAATGCCATTAATTAATTATCAAACATGATAGTTTTTATTTGATTATTACTTTGTTGAATACAAAAATTAATTGAAATAATGAAAGGGAATGAATCCAATTTGATTATTTCTTGTAAGTTGTTGCAAAAATAAAATGAATACAATAATCACATGCTAATTGTTTATATCCCTATCCATAATATTACCAAACCCCGATCTCATTTTAAGGACTCGTTGTGACATATAGTAAGTTTTTGTTTAACTTTTTATACCTCAACGTATATACAATTTATACAATTTTAGATTATACAAACATATATCAATTTTGTACATACATACATGGGAAAATATGGACATTCCTAAATTAGTTTACTTCATTTATTAGCCAAATGCGTTTAAATCAATTGAAATCATTTATTTACTCTTTGCCAGATGATGTAGAACTCTTTTTAAAGTCAGACGGAGGCTATCAAATTTCGTTTTTGCTTTTGTTATTGTTATTTAAAAATATTTGTTTGTTTAACTTGTGATCAATGTGTTTTTATCTTTACTTTTAGTAAATGCCATGGATACAACTCCAATTGTCAAGACTCTACATTCGAATGGTATATAATTTATTATTATTTTCGTTCTCATTTTATGATTTTATGGTGTGTGGGTTTACGCAAGCAAACAAACGTTATAATTGATATATATTATTAAACTTAAATCGAAACCAAAATCGATTTACATTCAAACATTGTTATTGTTATTTTTAAGGAATGTTTTTATTTATATGTTATATACTACTCACGTTGCTTGTCATACGTATGCAGACTTTTGTGCTTAATTCAAACATTGCCCGTATTTTGCTTTCCAGTGACAACTCCATTATTTGGGAGCAGCCGCAGCTACGTGGATCCTCATACCTATGAGGATCCCAACCAGGCAATAAGGGAATTTGCTCGTGAAATTGATGCTAATTATATTACCATCGAGGCAATAATTGGTAAATAATACGTTTCATTTCATTTCGATACAAATTTTATTTTAAACTTTCTTCTTTTTGTTTTTTAAAGGTGGTGGAGAATTCGGTGATGTGTGTCGCGGTCGACTGAAAATTCCGCCAAACTTTGTCCAGGACATTGACGTAGCTATCAAGACTTTGAAACCAGGTACGATTATAATTTTGCATAACTTTCAAAACAAGGTGAAGGCCATTTGTTCAAATGTATGTCATGTGGCAGAAGGAGCCTTCTCTGACCCCGTAAAGTATATATAACATATATATTCTTTATCAGGGCGACGAGCTGAGTCGATCTATCTAAGAATATTTCTATAACATTTCATCTTTCGCAGGGTCTTCAGAGAAAGCTCGATGTGATTTCCTAACGGAGGCTTCGATAATGGGACAATTCGATCATCCCAACGTTATTTACCTTCAAGGTGTGGTTACGCGCTCCAATCCAGTCATGATTATAACCGAATATATGGAAAACGGCAGCCTGGATACATTTTTGCGCGTCAACGATGGAAAATTTCAAACGCTACAGCTTATTGTGATGCTGCGTGGCATTGCCAGCGGAATGTCATATCTGAGTGATATGAACTATGTTCATCGCGATTTGGCAGCTCGAAATGTGCTCGTAAATGCCCAATTGATTTGCAAAATTGCCGATTTTGGTTTGTCGCGCGAAATCGAAAATGCCAGCGACGCCTACACGACTCGGGTGAGTACATTTTAAATATGTGTGTGTGTGTGTTCTTCAATATTCATTCAAACTAATTTGAAACCTACTTTTTACACCCATCTAGACGGTATTATAGTTTTGTGTTGAAAAGTGAAACAATTTCTTTGAGCCCATAGAGTATATACATATTCTGGAACAATATGAGAACCCGAATCGATATACCCATGTCCGTCTGTTCGTTTTGTCCGTCAGCAAACTAGTCTCGATTTATAGTCACTTTCTTACTTTCTTACTATATAAGCCATGTACTTTCAACATCCCACTACCAGTATCATTATCCTCTGATCCTCATAGAGCCCAACTTCCGGGTTTCTATTGGCTAAGAAGGTGTATTTGAATTCCACGAATGCTATGCTGTAACTAATTTCTGTTTCAATTGCGACTCTGTCTCTTGCAGGGGGGCAAAATTCCAGTTCGCTGGACAGCGCCGGAAGCAATAGCTTTTCGTAAATTCACTTCAGCATCCGACGTTTGGTCTTATGGTGTCGTTTTATGGGAGGTTATGTCATATGGAGAGCGTCCTTATTGGAACTGGTCAAATCAGGTATGTGAACTCGGTATTTGCGGTGTGATAATGAAAAATAATATATATTTAAATATTGCATTGGATAGGATGTTATAAAGAGTATTGAGAAGGGCTATCGGCTGCCGGCCCCGATGGATTGCCCGGAGGCCCTGTATCAGCTAATGTTGGATTGCTGGCAGAAGCAGAGGACGCATCGGCCATCGTTTGCCAGTATTGTCTCGACACTGGATAATTTGGCCAGGCAGCCGCAATCGCTGTTAACGACCCGAAATTCACCAGAAAATGATAGTACACATATTTTGGACACACAACGAGGTCATAACATTTTTATTAGTACTGATCTTTGGCTAGAAAATATTAAAATGTCAAGATACAGTCAACACTTTAGAGAGGCTAATTTAGTGAGTGCTCAACAGGTATGTTTTACCCAAAACCATTGCTAAAATGTAACTTGTAAATTAACTTTGTCTAATTATAGATCTCAAGATTAACAGCGCAACTGCTATCGGATATGGGTATAACTTTAGTTGGACATCAAAAGAAGATTTTACACCAAGCGCGGCAGCTGGATACAATAATATAAGCAGTATATATTTTTTAAGATATATCTATAAGATAATGTATAAATTACGTTTGTGCTATATGTTGCGAAATCCGCGAAATCAAGTCGAAATCAAAGTCGAATCGACTTGTTTGAAAACGAAATAAAGTAGCTTATGTATTACGATAAATTCAAATATAGAATAATGTTTATGCACGCATTTATCAAACTGTTTGACAAAACGAAATTAGGAAAAAACAAGAGCATAGCATGAACGCAGCAATAATAATTCAGACATACAGACAAACCTTAAAGTTATTTTACCATACAAAGTGAACGAGAGACACAAGAAAATACAATTTACGTAATATAAGGTACATTTTGTAGTTTATTAACTGTAAGTAAAATATATATATATATATATATATATATATATATATATATACACAAGAATAGACATGCAGGCCTCTGCTAAAGCAATTTTATACTTATTTATATTTTATATAAGTGAGAGAATATCAGGTTAGCTTCACTTTTCACTTGTAATTAGTATACTCAAGAATTTGTCTTTTACTTGCGCTTTTGCATTTACATTTACTTTATTAAGCAGATGGAAATATTATTATTATTTTGTATATGTATATGTGTATATGTATATGCAACGTTTGGACAAAATTAATGTTATAATTTACTAAATCAAATGTCACTACAAAATGTGTTAAATGTATATACACATACAAATAGAAATATACAGACAGACAGACAGACAGACAGACGCATATGCCTTTTAAAACTTGAGGCTGAAATCAATTTAATTTCGTTTAAACATCAACAATTGTATACATTCGCATTCGCGCATATACACACATGTACATACATTATGTCTATCGGTCACAATTTATCAAATAATTTTGCACATATATATATAGTATATTTTATAACCGACAAATGTTTTATTCAACATCACATACGCGAGTACATAATTAATTTTAAATAATATCTCTTGGTCCCAGAGTGGAAAACTGCCCTCTATATATAACATTATATACCTAGGTACTTATATTAAATAGCGAAAGCATTGCATTTATCGTAGGTTGATTATATCTTGAGATTTTGGACTTTAACAAGTATTATTTATATACATTGCATACCCATGTAATTTATTTGTAGCACCATTCATTTTATATTGTTCACAAAACTTGAACCGAAAATTCAATAAAACAGAACACTAAAGATCAATTTCAAGAAATTTGAAATAAAGTAACTGGGATGACACACAGAAATCTCTTCCAAGGGGTAAAAACTCCACACTTTTTAGAATATACGCTATACTAAATTATCGGTAGCTTAATTTGCCCGCCCGTAACATCCACGTCCCCGTGAAGACAGGACAAGGCACTAGACAAGGCACTCATCTGGTCCAGCGAGGAGCTACTCGTCTAAGCCCCTCCGCTACTCCCAGCGTGGAACGGCTGGGTGGCATATAATCCACCACATCAGCGTATTACTGAGGTCTCTGTGGCGGACTCACTGCGTCATCTAATGCATTTTCAGCAGTAGGTATCCATTTCTATGATACACACTAGCAGCAAATTAATATGCATTTCTTTCAGATCGTAATCAACTTTTTGAATCGACGTCAACATTGCTAGCCTCTTCTTAAATGATCTTCAGAATGCTCAGCAAGACCACAGCCTGGGATATGGGCACGCCTTCGGTCCACGGGCGACGCAATTGTACACGATCGTCCGTCCCTTCAATAAAGCGCAGTCCCAGGCATGTATCAGATTTGGCAGATATGAATTGTTCCAATCCGCTGCCCAGCCAAGTTTGCCCAGCAACCGATGAGGCAGCTCACAGGAATTGTAGGGATTGTATGTAGCCAGTGGTAGTTAATCCAATGGACCACACTCCTTGCAGAGTTTTGAAACTTTGATGCTCAGAGATTTTGAAAGATATGCCAAACGTGCTTCCTGATGATGAGATGGGACTGCAACTTGAAGAAAAGGCCCTTCTGTCAGACATAATCAAATGCCGTCTGTCTGTCCGTGTATCCGTATGTATGAATGCAAGGATATCAGAACGTATAAGACCCAGAATCATAAACAAGTATATTATACGCAGGGATATAGGTATTAAATATATGTGTGTGTGTGTGTGTGTGTGTGTGTGTTAGTGTATGAATGCATGTATGTTTCAATAATGTCTATATGTATGCCTGCATGTTTGTTTTCTAATACCAAACGCAGACCAAGCTTATTTATCGCTGTGCTGCCAATTTAAATATAACGAGTTTCTACCAAGTGGTCTCCTCCTCGATTCTCAAGAATTCAAGTAGGTCGCTGAAATGTAACAAGGCAGGAAACGTTGGTTTCAACGGCCTGTGGAGGAGGCGGTGGAGCAGGAGGAGGTGGAGGGGTAGGTAGATATGTATGTATATATGGACGTTTTGTACGTACATATGTGTATATGTATATACCTATGTATGTGTGTATGTACATATATGTTTGAACAAATGTATGTATGTGTGCATGTTTGTATATTTACAAACAAACATGCATACATATATGTACAAACATGCACACATAAATATGCAGACAGGCACGCAAACATATATGTATGCATGCATTTATTTATGTATACAAAAATTCATCTATATTGAGTATGTATGTATGTTTGTGTGCATGTATGTAGGTATCCGGAAATTTATTCATACATCTACGCATGCATGTATATTTGCATATACACAAAACAATAATGCATACATATACATATATACAAGCAGGCATATATATATATATATATATATATATAATAAATATAACTATATATATTTCTTCTGATATTCAAGTTTATATGAAACATATTTCTTGTATTAAAGAAGTTTCTTCACACGTGCGTGATAATGACCTATTAATTGTGTTGGGTGATTTTAATTTGCCGAACATCTCTTGGTCACTTTTCACTGCCGAAAATTATTTAGTGCCCTCAGCACAGCATGACTTTATAGATTGCATGCTTGACCTTTCGTTGTTTCAAATCAATTCAATTTCTAATCATTTGAATAGAACACTTGATCTTGTATTTGTTAACGACTACCTTATTTCTAATGTATCTAGGTCCCCTCCTTTATCTCTTCCTGAGGATGTATATCATCCTACTTTAGAGGTTGCAATATTCAATTGTAATCCTCTCATTTCGTGCTCATCAGCCAATAAGCCCCGCCGTTGCTTTCGCAAAGGAAACTATTCCTTGCTGAATCAGCTTATTTATGCAACCGATTGGTCTTTCTTATATGACTCGGTTGACATGAATACTGCTATTAACTTTTTTTATAACACCCTAAACTCCCTCTTAGATATGTGTATTCCCAAGTCAATACCTTCGACTACCTCTTCAAAGCCACCTTGGTTTACTCCCAGATTAACGAATCTAAAAAATATAAAATCAAAATATTTTAAAAAGTTTAAAATGTCTGGTTCGTGTACTGACTTGGCTAAATATTCCATAGCCAAGTCGAACTTCTTTCTTCTGAATTCTCAATGCTATGAGAATTATCTAACTCGTTGCAAAAGGCAATTTTCCCTAAATCCAAGACAGTTTTACAATTTTGTAAACTCGAAGCGAAAATCTTCAAGTTTGCCATCTTCTTTTTCTCTCGGGATGGATAAAGCTAGCAATGACTCTGATTCTGCTAACCTCTTTGCTAATTTTTTTCAATCAACTTACTCTTCAGTCTGTTCTAATAATAATTCTTACCCTTATACTATTACTTCCTCTAGTTCTATACTTCCCCCTATTATTTCCCATTCCTCTCTCCTTTAAGCTTTAAATTCTTTAAAATCTTCTTTCTCTCCTGGGCCTGACAATATCCCTAGTTGTCTACTCAAGGAGTGTAGTTCTTCCCTTGTTTATCCATTGCTAAAGCTTTTTAATCTATCCCTCGATTCTTCTGTCTTTCCATCTCTTTGGAAAGAATCTTATATCATTCCTCTCCACAAGAAAGGTGGAAAGTCTGATATACTAAATTACAGGGGCATTGCAAAACTGTCCGCTATTCCTAAATTATTTGAAAAAATAATCACTTCGAATTTGCAGCATTTCTGCAAATCAGTTGTTTCCCCTGTTCAACATGGATTCGTAAAGAATCGGTCTACTACGACCAATCTGCTTGAGTTTACTTCCTTGGTAAATGATGCTTTCCTTTCGAAAATGCAAACTGATGTCATTTACACTGACTTCAGTAAGGCGTTTGACTCCGTGCACCATGACATTTTACTTTTTAAACTTGACCGAATAGGTTTCCCTCCGTCTCTATTGCTTTGGATTAGTTCTTATTTAAAAGGTAGGACCCAAAGAGTAATGCTGAGGCTGACTACCTCTAAACAGGTTCACGTTACTTCTGGTGTTCCTCAAGGTAGTCATCTTGGACCTTTACTCTTTACTCTTTTTATAAATGATCTTCCCTCTGTTATATCCCATGCCCGTGTACTCATGTATGCGGACGACGTGAAACTTATTCTATCATACACCAATCCCCTACATCATTCTCGTCTTCAAGACGATTTGAACGCTATGCAACTTTGGTGCTCGGCCAATCAATTGCATCTGAATTGTTCAAAGTGTATGTTTATGACATTTAATCGTACTACACCTTATCTGGTCAGTTATACAATCGACAATACTCCATTGCAACGTATACTAACAGTTAAGAATTTAGGCGTTCTTTTTGATTCTAAACTCTGTTTCAATCTTCACATAGATATCATCGTTAATGAGGCAAAAGGTGTACTTGGATTCATTAAACGATGGTCTAAAGAGTTTAACGATCCTTTTATAACGAAACTTCTGTACATCTCTCTTGTTCGCCCTATCCTTGAATACTGCTCTTGCATCTGGTCTCCGCAGTATAACAATAGCCAGGATCGTATTGAATCTGTTCAGAAGCAATTTCTGCTTTTTGCCTTACGAGGTTTAAATTGGGACCCTAATCTTCGGTTGCCATCCTATTCCAGCAGGCTGCTTCTTCTTAACCTTCCGTCGTTAACCAACCGTAGGACAATTCTCGGTGTTGTCTTTCTACATAAGTTGGTTGTTGGCGATATAGATTCTCCTTTTCTGCTAGGGCGTCTTCAATTCTCTGTTCCGGCTAGACCAACCAGAAATTACCGCCCCTTATTCCTATCTACGTGCACAACAGACTACGCTATGCACAATCCTTTTCGCGTGCTATGTAAAAATTACAATAGTTTGCATCACGTTTTCTCTACCGAACTTTCTCTACCCCTAATAAAATCGTTGCTTTCAGGATACCTTCGGGAAGTCACTGACCATTCCCAGCTATGAGCAGGGGCATAGCTTGCCGGACAGGCTGTAAATTTTCCCCCACCGGGTCGGTGATTTCCCATTACTTTCCCAATACTATCTCTTTATCCTATCTACTTAACACTCTGTATATCTAGCATACAGTTCTTTACTTTATTAACAATCTTTTTACTTTCTTTTCTCCTATTTATGATATATTCTTAAATAATATAGCAAATTAAGATTATTTTTAATTTTACTTAAGAACACTTTTTCCTACTTACACCCTTCTTCTTAGATGTAGGCTCTAATAGCGTCACTGACAAAATTAGCTGTGAAAAGGGGCACAGCTGGCCGGACTGGCAAATAAAACACCTCCATCGGTCGGTGATGCTATTTGAAATTTGTGTTCTCTATCTAGGCTTTTAGCATCTAAATTTCATAATTGTAAATAAAATGTATTGAATAATTAGGAAGACACTCGTTTTGTCGACCACTAATAAATAAATAAATAAATATATGTATACATTTATGAAGACTTAAAACTTCGCCAAAAATGTATATATCGCATTTCGCTTGTATTCTGCGAAAAGTGCGCGTTGTCAGTCAGTCAGTCAGTCAGTCAGAACAAACAGTTTTTTAGAAATTGATGAATTTATCTCGTTAGTTAGGCCATGGAACAATTTAAATATAATTAAAAATTATAATTTGAGAAAGGGATTTGGCAATCCAATATATTTTAATTAGCTGTACTTCACAAAATTGTTTTCAAATGAGTCGCATTTAAAATAGGATATAACAACGGCAATTGATGATAATTGACCAATTGGTGAATAATCTTGTAATAATAATAATAATAATAATAATAATAATGAATAATCTTGATTTCATTACATTTAATATCATCAATTCCGAAACCGGCGGCTGCAATCCCTTGTTCTTTTTGGCGAGGCCTTGCTACATTGCTGCAGCTCCAAGTACTCCACGCAATCTCTGGTAAGGAAGCAGACAATATCAGTAAACAGCTAAGCCAAAAGTAATACCACTTACGTTTCTTTTTGGCCAGCTCACATATTTAACCGCGGAAAACGCTAGGAGCCCTTGAAAAGGTCCCTGACACTTCTAAAAACCGAACGACGCTCCATTGCTATCATCTTTCTTCCAACTTGGCAGCAGAAGTTTTATTCGAGTCCAACTTTCCAATTCTTGGTATATAGGGCAAAAATAAATTGAAGCCTTTTTAAATATCTCTGAAGGAACACTTGATATTTCTAATGGAATTTTCATACGATTATTATTATTATATAAATTATAGTCTTATATAAAATGACAATAATTAAAACGTGGCAACACTTTGTTGAAGTTATAGTTATTTCAAAAATACTACAATTAGTATTTTTGTTTTACGTTCCTTATTTTATTTCTATACTTGTTTGAGTATTTTTGAATTGACCGCTTATGGTCACACAGATTCGCAGAAAAAGAGTGAGCGAGAGCAACGTATCGGCGCAAGTGCGTTTTAAAATAGGTAAAAATACAAATTAAATGAAAATGTGTATTATATTTTGGAGATTTACACATATTTTTATTAGTATATTGTGGGTGTGTTACGGTACTAAGGTAAAAACGCCATTAAACGCGTCAACGCGACATGGATAACTAAAGTCTAACACATGTACATATATACATAAAAATGTATGCATCTGTTTGTCTTTTTTATGTTTGTAAGTTAGAAAGAAATAGCTATAACTCCTACAAAGAGTTGCCACGTTTTAGGTATTTTATATAAGACATTAATGATGAAAAAAGTGTAAATAATTCAAAATGTCTACAATTACATTAAAATTGTCAAGTATTTGTCCAGGTATTTGGAAAAAAGTGACAAACTTTTAGTGTGCTATATATGGACAGTGTGTTTATAAAAATGGGTTTGAATAAAACCTGGCTAGGTGGCAACATTGCGGGAGCAGCCATTTATACAGAGTAAATTTTCCCGTCCCATTGAACGTGTGGAGTGATAAATTCTTTCACCAAAAAGTAATTATTTGCTTTAATCCGCTTGATACATTACTTTATTTTACGAATGTGAATACACTTAAGATCAATATGCAGTGTAACTTATTTTTTTTCCGGGGATTTTCGGACAATGTGTGAAGCAAGAATTTAATTTGGCATACAGATGTTCATGAAAACATACATACATACATACTTTGTGAAATCGTCGAAGTGGCTTGGCTTTTAGAAACATACATACATTCATGTGTTTGTATGTATCTGTCTTTAGACATATTTGTGCAGAAAATTTAATTTTAATCGATTTATGTTCAGAAAACAAGAAAAAAACATTTTAAAGTATTATTTATGTCAAATCTTGAATGTTGCATGTAAATATACATACATATGTAGATGAGCGAGTATAAATAAGCATAAAGTGTATAAATGTACATTTATTAATATAACGATGTAAAATTTAATTATGCATATGTTGACCTATCGAAACATCAATGTACATTATCAATAAATAAAATACATGCAAACTTGAAATGTCTTGAAGATGCTCCGCATATAAGTTGTATGTGTATGAAAATCTGTATAAGTTCATGTGTATGTGGTATAGAATATTTGTTGATTCGTCGTGCGTATGAGTGTGTTTTTGTGTATCTGCAAATGTGTGAGTGAACAAAAGTACAGAGTTAAATAGGGTGATTGCGTCAATGACTACTGACCAGAGTTGTCAAGTATGTTTATATACACGGACACACACACACATCTTGATGCATATGAATACATTTTTCAGTAAAAGTGTAAAATGTATCATAAACCTAAATAATAATATAATCAACATAGAAGAATTAAGTGGATAATGCATAATCAAAAATAATTCGACTTTTTGTGTCTCAGTACGGATATTAAGTTGATTATCAATTTTATTTGTATATTCAAATTAATATGTGTACCTTTCACGAGAAAATTGCTTACCTTTTCGACACACACACACACACACTATACAGACAGAACTCGTAATAATTACCTTTTGAAAAATTAGATTTTCATAAAATATACTTAAAGGAATATACTTGCTATCTAGGGACACAAAAGTTGGCATGTGAATCCTTGCAATACTCTCAAGTTTAATAGAAAAAAAAAACCCATTAACATTTACATTAATATTGATATCGTTTTTTTTTGTAGGCAATATAAACAACAATCACAAATAGAAGAAGTTTTCGGAAAAAACGATAAGTGAAATATCGTTCTTAAAAGAACAAGGAAGAGTTTAACCATTGAAAACAAGATTATTACCAATAGCCGTAAGAGTTCATTTAATGACAATGACGATGGCGGCAAAGTTGATGAAGGACTAGTCGGAATTGGAAATAGGAATGCGCCATCTGCTAGTGCAGCTAATTATCAATTGAAACAGTTGTACACAATGCGCGAGGCGCTTTTCTCTCAGGATGGCTGGGGATGCCAGCACGTTAACCAAGATACCAATTGGGAGGTGCCCAGTTCACCGGAGCCGGCCAATAAGGATCCATCGGGTCCTCTAATGTGGAAACCAAACATTAACAATGGCACCGATTTGTGGGAATCGAATTTACGCAACGGCGGTCAGCCACCCGCTCAACAAGTGCCAAAGCCATCTTGGGGGCATACGCCTTCATCAAATTTAGGCGGAACTTGGGGCGAGGATGATGATGGAGCCGATAGCACCAGCGTATGGACAGGTCAGTCATCCAATAGCGCAACGTCTGGTGTGGGTGCAGTGGGTGCTAATGCTCCTGGCGTTGGCGCCTCTACTGGCCCCCAATGGGGACAGGGCGTTGGTGTTGGAGTCGGAGTTGCCTTAAACTCTACTGGAAATAACAATGCGCCGGCAACTGGAGCCCTGCCTGCGGTGGCTCCCGGATGTAAGTACAATCAATTATTTTACAATTATTTTATCGGCATGCAAATTCTCATCTAAACAAGAATATTCTCCATTTTGGAGTTTGTCAACTATTTGTTTGATGCAAATAAAAAAAACAGCAGAAGAAGCATCTCCGACTTCCGTTGATCTAGTAATATTCATCACTTTTAAATATATACATACAAAGGGGGAGATATCTTGATATCAATAAGATCAAGATTCTAGTGTAGTTTATACGGACGCCAAAGATATTCAGGAAGAAGCGCTTGATGAGCCTAACTTGTTCCTAAAGTTCTGTAGAAAAATTTAATTTCTCTTTTATATACTTTATGGCTTGTTCATTGTATATTTGGCTATCTGTTATGATTGGATGCATTTTGAATCATTTCTCATATATATAGGTGGAAATAGTGGAAACAATTTGGCTGTAAGCGGAACGGTTGGAGGAGCTGGCGGCAGTGTTGGCGGCAGTACTGGCAATGGTTGGGGCGATCCGCGAGATATGCGCCCGCTGGCAGGAGCCGGTCCAATGGACATCCGAAACGTGGATCCGCGTGATCCAATTACGATGCGCGGTGTGGGCGCACCTACAGGAGATCCCCGTGACTTGCGTATGATTGATCCACGGGATCCGATTCGTGGCGATCCGCGTGGTATATCTGGTCGTCTAAATGGCACATCAGAGATGTGGGGACATCATCCTCAGATTGCTCATAACCAGATTCAAAATATTAACAAAATGGTCGGCCCCGTTGTTAGCGCAACAGGTTCAAATATTCCAAGCTCAAATATTGGCCCAAGTGTTGGTGTTGGTTCGGTATCTGGTAATGTCGGGGCGCAATGGGGAGCTACACAGGCGGTCGTTGGTGGCCCCAAGGATATTTCCAAGCAAATCACTGGATGGGAGGAACCCTCACCCCCACCACAACGTCGCAATATTCCCAATTATGATGACGGAACTTCGCTATGGGGACAACAATCGCGCTTACCTGGTAGCGGTGCCCACTGGAAGGACATGACAGACTCAATGAGTCGTAATCACTTAATGAGAGCCCAAAATCCAACGGGCAACATCGTCGGCAGCGGTGGTATCGGTGGCAATAGCAATGTTCCAGTCGGTGGAAATCCCAATAATCCAATGGTCGGTGGTGCTGGTATTGGGCCTCAGTCTCGACTGGCAAACACTCCCGGACCCAGTGGAGTTGTTGGCCAGCACGGCAAGCCCGATGCCGGTGCCATGTGGGTGCATCCCAATAATAGCGGCGGCGGCGTCGGCGGCGGAGGTAGAAATGCTCAAGTAAGCTCTTGGGGCGATGATAGTCACAATGTTGGCGTTGTTGGCGGTGCCGCCGTGGCGGGCAACAACTGGGTCGATGATAAACAGAGCACTTCACTTGCACAAATTGGAGCAAACGCAAACTCATGGAGTGATTCACCTTCGGGTGGCGTCGGCGGCGGCGGCTGGGGTAATAAACAAACTAAATTGCCGTCAACAGGTGGCGGATCCTCTGGATGGAGCAACGCGAGCACAGTTGGTGGGAATGTGGAAGGCGGCGATTTATCATCTGATTGGCCACATGGTGGCGGCATTGTTGGAAAATCCCAGCAACAGCAGCAACAGCAGCAGCAGCAGCAAAAAATCGCTGGCATTAATGTTGGTGTTGGCATCCTTAACACAGATATGGTTAAGCAAAGCAAGCAATATAGACTTTTGGTTGAGAACGGCTTCAAAAAGGAAGACGTCGAAAGAGCATTACTGAGTACCAATATGAATATTGAAGAGGCAGCCGAAATGCTGCGTGCAAATCCCAATTCGTCTCTGGCAATGGATGGCTGGCGCCGTCACGACGAGGTACTTGGTTCCTACGCTGATCACTCGAATACGACAAATAGTGGCGGATTCCCACAACGTTATCCTGTTGGCAGCGCACAACCATCGATGTCATTCCCTCCGGTAATTAAAAAACCAGCATCTATATATGTATCAGCATCCATATATAGTTTTTTCTTACAGAATAACCTAATGACTAATATGAGCGGTACACCTAGCAATAATCCGAATATGGCAGTTCTTCAGGTACAAAAATATTTGAACCAAGGTGGGCCGCACAATGTCGCGATCGGAGGAGGACCACAGTCGATAAATGCGAATGCATCGGTTGCATTTTGCCAGAACGCAACGAGTGCAGCGCCGGCGGTGAATATTGCATCGAATGCCAATAATCAGCCATCTGGTCAGCACATTCGCCAGCTTGGCCAGCAAATTCAATTGGCCATTCACAGTGGCTTTATATCCAGTCAAATTTTGACCCAGCCTCTGACACAAAATACTTTAAATCTATTAAACCAACTACTCAGCAGTATAAAGGTGATTTATATATATATATACTTACTTACCATTTAATATGATTGCAATTGATTTATCGTATCGCAGCATCTTCAAGCAGCGCAACAATCTCTTTCTCGGGGCAGCAACGCTAACCCCATGGTTGTCAATGTAACCATTGCAAAATACAAACAACAGATACAAAACTTACAAAACCAAATAAATGCACAACAGGCTGTTTATATAAAGCAACAGAATTTGCAACAAAATTCACAGCAGCAGCAGCAGCAGCAACAGCAACAGCAGCAACATCCATCCGGACACATAAATAACTCTGGAAATGACTATTTAAGAAATCATGATGCAATAACTACACTTCAAGGAAACTTTTCAGAACTAAATCTTAATAAGGTGCGTACCTAATTAATTATTAAGCCTTAAATTAAAAAAACTGCCTACTTGTGTAGAAATAGCATAACATTTTATAGGAACTCGCAGACAACACGTATATAAAGCTGTCATGCTCGAGAAACAATTACTGCGATTAGTTTCCAACTGAAAGATTTCAAATAAAATGTTCTCATATAAGCTTTATTTAATTTAGAATGCAATAACTTTTAATACCTTACCTACCTCTGATGTATCTCGCTTTTGATTAACTATATATAAAATTGTGTCTTTCGTTGAATCGCAGCCAAGTGGATATCAGGGTGCTCCCAATCAGCAGTCCCGCTTAAATCAGTGGAAGCTTCCAGTATTAGAAAAGGATACCATCGCTACGGACAGCACTGATTTTTCACGAGCTCCGGGCGCAACAAAACAAAATTTAACTAGCAACTCAAACAACATGGGTTCGCTGGGCCTACAAAACGATGGGTCAGTAAACAATTGAAATTGATGCACATGGAATTGAACAAATGTGTTCTCGCTTTCTATCAAAATATAGTACTTGGTCAACTGGGCGCAATATTGGAGACGGTTGGCCAGATCCTTCAATTGATAACGAGAACAAAGACTGGTCAGTTGCACCGACAGCAGCTGCGTATACCGACTTGGTGCAGGAGTTTGAGCCAGGCAAGCCGTGGAAGGTAACTGTAGACATGCTGATTCTTTCCAATAACTACCCAAGCAGAAAATTATTTTTAAGGGTTCTCAGATCAAAAGCATTGAAGATGATCCAAGCATAACTCCTGGCAGCGTAGCTAGATCTCCATTGTCCATTAATCCGACGCCAAAAGATGCTGATATTTTTGCTGCCACAACCGGCAAAAACTCTCCGACTGATCTGCCGCCACTAAGTTTATCGTCGTCAACGTGGAGTTTTAATCCAAACCAAAATTTTCCTAGGTAATTTACATTTACAATTTAACATTTAATTACAGCCCAACCAGCAATAACTTTTCACGCGCTAACAAAGGAACTTTAACACATTCGAGCTCCGAAGTGTATCTCAAATGCACAGAAAACTTTCCTTTTCGGTTTCCCTTGCTTTTCATCCGATAGATTTTAAAATTCGTGTATGGAAAGGTTTTCAAACATAAAAGATATATCATCAAGATCAAGATATTTAGACCAACAAACGATATTTACTTTTATATATACTTAGTACAAGCAAAATGCTTAATTGTTTTATGTTTACATTAGTCATTCGATTAACTTTCAATATTTTTTGCAAAACTCTGCATATAATATGATGCTATTTGATTGAATAATTTTAAATTTGAGCAATGATTCTATAACCGCATAGTTTTTAAATAAGTGCATAAGCAATAATGGCTACGAAAAACAGTTTGAAAAAAAAACGGTTCTAAACACGTTTCAATATTGTACACAAATTTCTGTATATATAGTTGGTCAGACAACAGTCAACAATGTGCCACCTCAGAACTCTGGACAAGTCCTCTAAATAAAAGCTCATCTCGAGGACCTCCGCCCGGATTGAGCACAAACAAATCTGGCGGCGTTACGGCTACCACCACACCATCACCAACGGTTGCCGGAAACTCAAACGGTTGGCTTCCTAATCGTAGTGGTGTGCCCAACACAAATACGACTTGGACTGGAGCTAACGCTTCCTGGAACTCTAGTTGGTTGCTACTGAAAAATCTAAATGCTCAGGTATGTACAAAATAATAATCATTAATAATAGATCAATTTTTAATTAATCACAATCGAAGAGTAAACAACTCGGACGGGGCTCGACTAGGTCAATTTAATTAAGATCTAACTAATTATTTTAATAAATAATTGCTTATCAAAGGTAAATATTTTCAAATATGTACGCTCTGCTTGCAGATTGACGGCTCTACCTTACGAACTTTGTGTATGCAACATGGTCCCCTTGTTAGTTTCCACCCATATCTAAACCAAGGAATTGCCTTATGTAAATATACAACACGGGAGGAGGCTAACAAAGCACAAATGGCACTTAACAACTGTGTTCTCGGTAATACAACAATATTTGCCGAATCGCCAAGCGAGAACGAAGTGCAGAATATACTGCAACATTTGCCCCAAGCCTCGAACGCCACAAACTCCGGCACATTATCCGGCGGAAGTGTTGGCAACGGAAGCAACATAAGCGCCAGCGGCGTTTCCAGCAGCAGCAGCTCTGGTTCGACCATATCTGGAGGAAACAGCAGCAACGGCAATGGCAGCGGCGGCGGCAATGGCAGTGCATCGAATGCAGCTGGATCAGCCAGCAATGCAAGCGGCGGCAGCGGCAGCTCGGGCTCAGTTGGCAGCAGTACAGGTAGCAACAACAATAGCAGCGGAAGTAATATGAACTCTTCGGTAAATGGTGGTGCACCGCCAAGTGGTAACAACAGTGGCAACAATACCAAAAACAACACACCTGGTGGCGGCAACAATATAACTACTATTACCGGTGGTGGACAGCAGCAGCCAAACGTTTCCAATGTGACACCTGCGGCTGGCGCCGGCAGCAACTCAACGTGGCGCCAGAGTACTCAAAATCAAGCACTACAGGGGCCAAATCGACCAGCCGGTAGGGAAGCTGATTATGATTATATATCTCAATTCGTTTGTTCCATAGTTGATGATTAATTTGATAATGATGATGATGATGACCATGGCATAGCATTCTGACACACACACACACTGACACACACTTGATTCGAAAATGATTCAGTTTGGAAAGCGCAACTATGTTATGTGAAGTACATAAAGTGGATCGACTGATAAACGAATGGACTTAGAATTTTGTATGCCTGTAGATTTATTTTTCTTTATCGTTCATAGATTTTAGGGCTGTAAATGTAAGAGACAACAAAAAATCGATATATGGTACACATACATAACAATACTTTGGAAATACGATAATTGAATTATTTACTTACTATATACTTACACACACACACACACACACACACATGCCTACACAATTACCTTTCCATTGTATACAAGAAGTCAAGTGTTCAGTATCCGGATTCCCAAAGTTACGTACAGTTTTTGACTTTGAATTTCGAAATGGCTGGCAGCACAAGAGTCCGCTAAATATGTAACACAAACAATATATATGTATATGCACGAAGTTTATGTGTGAATACAATATATATATATATATATATATATATAAAGACATTTGGGCATGCGTCAAATGTGCATCCTCTTGCTTGATTAAGTATGTGTCGTCGTCCCACACACACACGAGTATGAAAGAAAATTTGATTATTTTTTGTATATCCAAAAAATATATGGAACAACAAAAACTAAAAAAAATTACCTGTGTTATATACATATAATAGGAAGTTATAATCAATTACGGTTTTGCTTTCACTAAAAAGCATTCCCACCGAAAACAAATTCGGTTAAACATAAATAATTAGCTCACAATAAAATACTAATGAAGTAAATTAGAAAATCGAATTGCCTTTTTCAATATGTTTTTGGACACCTAAATTGGGAGAACCTAATGAGCCCCCGGCATTTATTGCATGCATGTGTAGATTGAGCTGGCATTCTTCTCTTCTTTGACATTAAAGAACATTCAATTTAAATATTGAACTTATATGGTAGCAAAATGACTCTCAATAACGTGGAACAACCGAACAAATACTAAATAGTAAAAAATATATATATATAACTACATATTGATGTATACTTAACATATGATTTAATCAAGGTAAATTAATCACCAAAAATGAAAAATGTTGTTCTCAAAAATTGTTTCCATATATATATGTACAAGTATTGTGGAAATTGGACATTTGCATGTTATATTTTGAGCACTCACTGCGTACGAACACACATACTTAACAAGGATATAGATATACCCCGTACCCTGGTACCCAGTGCCCAGCTCAGAACTGCCGTTTAATACCTTCTTACCCGAGTATGTCAAATAAATATATGCACAAACACACACTCACACACACACACACACACTCACACACACACACACACACTGCGCAAGCTGTGTAGCGACTGTGCATCTTTGATTACTTTGCTCCACCCTTTAAAACAAGTCCATTCTTGAATAACTTCTGTGCTTACGGTCCGATCTTTCAAATATATATATATATATCTACTAAAGCATGACTATAGCTCATAAAATTGATTTATTTTTGTTTTTTTTTTGGTTTTTTTTTTGGGAACGGGGCCAGGGAAGTTATCCAAATATGTATCGTGATCTGTGTATACAACACTCTTATAATATGTATGTATCTTGATCTGTGTATACAACACTCTTATAATTTCCGTCCGACCGACTTGAAACGTAATAGCAAAGCTCCACCTAAATTGTTAATCAATATGGAGGGAAATAGGAGCTACCTTTTGTTATTCATCCGATTGACTTTAAACGGGAACTGATTGGGAACAGTTGACTCTACTGCCTGGAATTGGGTGAGCGTATTCGAATTATTCCATGGTTGGAAAATTCAAAAGTAATAGCTAAAGTTTGCAAAAAATCAATTGTCCCAGGCAAAGCCCGGTAATACCTGCTAGTTAACAATAATAGAACAAAAGAAAAATAACAGAAATTTATATTTACATTAAATGGCGAGCAGTTCGCATTTCAAAGCGCTGATTACATACTTACACACTACGTACATATGTATTAACTTATAAATTCCACGATTCGGCTCAATTTCCAGTGTGTCAATTCAGAGTGACCAATTGTCAATGGGGTATAATGTTAATTTCGCTAGCATCTTCTGCTAGGCGATAAAAACATTTTTCTGAAATGGCATATAATAATGTATACATACATGCATCCGAATGTAACGGATCTACGAAACATTAAGGTTGTTGTTGGTTAGGTGCTGCTATGAAAATCACCGCCTTGTTTTGCTTCATTTTATTTCATACTTAGGTCGAACCAAACTTTGCCTTGCGTATAACTGTAAAGCATGTTTGTGTGCATTTACATATCGTAAGATATTTTGCGATTATAAATATTTGTAAAGATGTGCCAGGACGTAAATGAAATTGTATTTGTACAACAAGTAATTGGTTCGCCTAATATATTTTCGGATATACTATGTTGCTTTTGGAGATGCATAATTCTCTTCTTTATTTTTTTTTGGTGTGGTATGTGTTAACTTTTTAATAGTTAATAATACGTTACGGGCAGCTACATATATACATATGTGCGTATTAATACATTTTTAAAACTGTGATTTCAATCAAAATTAAACAACAAAAGCCAATAATATTTTCTAAAATAAAGTGATAGGAAATTTAAATGGCCTACATATAGAATCTTGTGGTTTATGGCAAACTAAGTAGTAACGTACATATATATGTACATATGTCGACATGCATTGCGTGAAAGTATGTGTGCTCATCTATATAACCACTTGAGTGTGCGTACCAAAATATATATATATATTGCGTACATACATACATGTGTATGTGTATATATATATATGCGCACGTATATATATACACATAACAGTAACTGTATGTTAAGCGGGTTTATTTATGTAGTAATATTTATCAATAGCTGATTAAAAAAGAGATAACGTACATTACTAATGATATTCAACCGAGAATAATTAAACGATTTATAGTATAAATGTGTTATCTGTGTAATTTCATCAAGCGCGTACAACTATTTACAAGCATTACCACAGATTGAAAAAAACATAGTTTTAGTAGTTGCAGGATATAAATATGAATTAAATATAACGAATATGTACGCATACAAAACAAAAATATATAAATATATACATATATATATATATATATATATATATATATATATGCATATTTAAAATGGATCAAATGCACTTTATGGAAATTAGTTATTTATTTAAGATACACAAGAGACAGTTTATCACATACCTAACATATAATATAAATCTCTTAAAAATAAGTCTTTGAAAATAAATACATATAAATTTCAATTAGCAAATGTATTTTATATTGCTAATTTCAAACTTATTTTTTTATAAACGAAAATTAGTTAGCAACACGTACAATGGGGCAGTTAAGGTAAAGTGCCGGGTAAAAAAATGGATTGATGTGTTTTTACAGCGGCTTTGGCTTTGTGTGTTTGTCTCCATTCAGTCGTTTTTAGATTTTTTTAAAGCCCATTTTTATTATTTTGTAAATTTCTTATATATCTACATTTATTGACATATAAATAATACGGCATGCAAGTTTAACTAATGTTGAATCTAACTTTTTTTTAAAAAACTAGTATATTTTGCACAATTTTCAATTTATATCAGCTTGCGCCAAATCGTAAATTCGATATTTATTATTTCTTGTCGGCGATAGTTTGACGCTCGCATCCAGGACTGCCAGATATTTACAAAATATATCATCGAAAATTTACCGACGATTAATAACATCGGTATTTTCGACCATGTGTGTGTGTGACCATCCAAGGGAATCTCACAAGCAAATTTTGTAATACATAATGTTTTAAGTTAGAATTGTTTTAAGCTGTTCATTTTCAGATCGGCTTTGAGCATAAGATTTCTTTGTGAGTAGCAGAGAATTTGTGAGATTATACATATGTTATTGCATATACACATGCGTGCACTCATGCTGGTTGTTTGTATTTTTTCTTGGCTTTCCACTTCATATTTGATTAAAAATTATAATTACATTTACTTATAAAATAATGTTATTTAGAAAAATAATATGCGTATAATCGATATTGACTTATCGATACATATACTAATTAAAAAACCTTCATTGCACGGGAAGCCAATGTAATTACTAAACAGTTTCTGAGGTAAAACAAATAACTTAAAAAACAAAAACGGTTTTAAATCTGCTGCTATATCACATTGCACGATAAGCTATTTTTAACAAAGATATCGATAGAGTCGAGCAAACCTATCGATATATCGTATCTGGTTGTTGCTCAAACAACCAACCCTACTGCTACTATAGCGAGAAAAAAAAACTATATCCATACATATGTACACACTGCGTGTCAATTGTGTCGAAATACTGCTGTGGACATTTATACAAAAAAAGCATTAATATATATAGGCATAATCGGTTCAGTAGTAATAATTAATGTTTTCGGACGAGTATCAATTAATTCGTACTGCTAACCACAATGAATAATATCGGTAGATTATCACACGAACACGCGCAAAGGAACCGTATTGTTGGATGTGGAAGCAAAGTGAGTGCCCAAATAAATTAAATGCCACAAAGAGGAGTAAAAGTCTAGAAAAGTGCACAATTGAACGCAAAGAGCAGAATACATTAAAAAATGTGCTAAGCTTTAACATACTGAGCGGTCTTTGTGGGCGGCAAGTCAACAGGAAAACGGACGTGTACGATAACAAGGGTTATTTGGAAGCTGTCCCTGGAACGACGAGACATAAAAGGGACTCCGATGACGACGTTGCCAGCATAGAACCAGACCATACGCAACTGGGCACTAGTGGACAATTAAAATACGTGCCAAAAAGGCAACAGGGATCGATTCTATTGGACAGCCCATTTGCCAGACGGCCGAATATTTCAATAGCATCCAATTTTTATCCACTAGTCCATCATCACAATCCAGCATCTGCATCTGCATCTGAATCTGAATTTGCAACAGTTCGGCGAGGCACACCAACACTAAGCGAATTTGTGGTCGATCACGATTATAGAAACCTAAGCATTTACCTTAACAAAGCAAAGGCGGGGCAGCCGAACATTGAGTTGGGGCATTTGCAAAATGCCAGATACCAAAAATTGAGCAAGCGCTACCAAAGCGATGATCGAGATTTTAGATTCAGCCGGCGTTCACCTGTGAAGAGGGGCGCCATATCGCTGGACAACCAAATTCGAGCAGCTTCCATAAAGCAGTGCATTTGGGGGCAGGCAGAGACTCGAAATAACTTATTTTCTCTTACGACTCCAGCGCTGCTAATCGATGCTGTGGCCAGGCATAAATCTTTAGAAATCGGTGCCGCCGACGACAAGCTGCCAGGTAATGGAAGTTCGAATCGAAGCTCATTTTCTTCGGCAAATGCATCCAATTTAGTGAACGAGAGTGAAACGGATCATGAATCTGGCGAATCCTGTGAAGATATAGATTTAAACAACAGCTGCATCCGTTCAGAGTTCAAATCGAGATCAAAAGATCGTGGTCAGCTTAAGCGTCAAGCCGAGATTCAGAGTAGATTATCATCCATCGATTCGAATAGCGACCGATATGGCACTGCATTAGAGTATCTAACTGCCAGCACCACCTCCAGCATAGTCAGCGGCGAGTCGGAGAACGTTGTGCATCATTTCAAAGTCCCTGAAGAAAATCAAACTAGTTTCAATTCGTTGCCGGCGGCGAGCGCAGTTCGATTAGTAATGTCATTGTCATATAGATCGCAACCGTTGAACAGTTTTACTAAATCGCAAAAGAACCTCGGCCTGCGAGAATCAAGCACTGCTCCAAGCGAATCCCCTCAAGAGAATCAAGCCAAGCAATATGAAATAGGCTCGGCTAGAACTAAAGAGCAAGCAACATCTACAGACCCCGGCAACAATAATCAGAGGCTGTCAAAGGCCAATCCCAGCTATAATAACAACACCAACACCAGGACATTAAACCATTTGGACAACAACAATAGTCAGCTAAATAGCTATAGATACAACGAAATGGTCGGCACACAGAATACAAATAATGTTCAGTTGTCGACGGCGAACGCCATTCTAGATGCCAGCACCTTCACCGGGGATATGCTGCCAACGCCTTCCATCGAGATGCAGTTGGGTAAAACACAAGCTTCGCCCGCGATGCTCACCATGACTATGCCCCAAAATCAAATTCAAACCGGAGGCGGCAGTGGAAGTGGAATTGGAATTGGAAGTCAAATGAATCCAAATAGTTTATCGCATCGCTCCTGTACGGAGGTGCCATTTTATAGCAGCAGTTACGGATCGACGGCAATTTTTCAGGATCGTAAATTACCCTCAAAACCGACAACGCATGAGATTTCCAACTATATTGGAGATCATCCCAGGGTGCACGTTTCAACCATAGATGGATGCGGAGTCTCAAAATCAATTCAAGGTACATACATATATATATATATATGCAATATAATATACTTATATAAATTTCCATTCAAATTTGTAGCAAGCTCTCTACCGAACGTTACAATTGTGACGCCGAAATCGGAAGCATCCCCAACTTCACCGCAAAAAGATAGAGATTTGTCCCTAAATGCGGCGGCAGTTGACTCACTAGCTTTGGTGTCACAGCATCAGAAATCGGTAATAGCTGGCAGCGAGCATTTCACATTTCATGAACAAATAATTATGTCTGGTCAGCAGAAGAGCGCACTGCAGGATAAGCCAAAGGCGCTAGTTGTTTCGCCGCAGCAAGTTATGATTCTTTACATGCACAAATTGACGCCTTACGAGCGAACCGAAATATTAGCCTACCCGCAGATTTACTTTATTGGCGCCAATGCTAAGAAACGCCCGGGAATTTATGGACCCAACAATTCCGATTACGACAATGAGCAGGGCGCTTATATACATATACCGCACGATCACGTGGCCTATCGCTATGAAATGCTTAAAATAATTGGCAAAGGTAGCTTTGGGCAAGTTATTAAAGCCTATGATCACAAGACGCATGAACATGTTGCACTGAAAATTGTGCGAAACGAAAAACGCTTCCATCGCCAGGCACAGGAGGAAATTCGTATACTGCATCACTTGAGGCGCCACGACAAGTACAACACCATGAACATTATACATATGTATGATTATTTTGCCTTCCGGAATCACACCTGCATCACTTTCGAGCTGCTCAGCATCAATCTATATGAGTTGATCAAAAAGAATGGCTTTAAGGGTTTCAGCCTGCAGCTGGTACGTAAATTTGCTCATTCCTTGCTCCAATGCCTGGATGCACTTTATAAGAACGAGATAATTCATTGTGATATGAAGCCGGAGAATGTGTTACTTAAACAGCAAGGTCGTTCTGGTATCAAGGTAAATAAATCATTTAAATATACATCCATCCTCCATTTGAAATAAAAACACTTTTTTATGTCGTCCATAGGTGATTGACTTTGGATCGTCATGCTTTGAAAGTCAACGTGTCTACACATATATACAATCAAGATTTTACCGTGCACCCGAAGTTATTTTGGGCGCCAAATATGGCAGAGCTATTGACATGTGGTCGCTCGGATGCATTCTTGCTGAGCTATTGTCGGGGCATGCCCTATTCCCGGGCGAAAATGAGAGCGACCAGTTAGCGTGCATTATCGAAGTTCTTGGAATGCCGAGCAAAACTTTATTGGCGAGCTCGAAGCGAGCGAAAACGTTCTTTAGTCCAAAGGGGTATCCACGCTATTGTACTGTCCGGACCATGCCCGATGGTATGGTGGTATTAATCGGTGGTCAGTCACGGCGAGGCAAACCACGTGGACCACCCTGCTCCAAGAGCCTATCAAAGGCATTAGATGGCTGTAAGGATCCGCTCTTTCTTAACTTTATTCGTGGATGTCTCGAATGGGATACGGAAAAACGATTAACGCCCTCGGAAGCCCTGAAGCACCCATGGCTGCGTCGTCGTTTGCCCAGACCTCCAAGCAGTACAAGCGGAGGCGCCGCTGACGGCTCAAGCAGCGCTGGCGGCGCTAGTATTGGAGGCGGCGGAAGCATTAGTGGTGACCAATCACCAGTGACAGGTACGTTTTAGTAGACATCTACAACATCTCTTTCAATTCTTTATTTTCCTGCTTATTTCTTTCAGGTATGAAACCGAATTGTGGTAATGAAGCTGCCACAGGCTCGGCAGCCTCTGAAAGAGATAACATTAGCCATTGCAGTGGCCGCGTTAATTATGTTGGATTTGGCGGCCCCAATCTGTCTGGTGCGACAGCATCGCCAGCTAGCAATTCCGCGTTGCCTGTTGATCTTTTGGCGGACATCATAAGCAAAACGAGCGTTAAATGTTCAACATTAGAAAGTGTACCGACGGCTGTGGCTTTGGATAGCAGTAATGCTAGTGGCATTAATAGTAATACTATCGGCCTATCTAGATATCCATCGGCATTATCGAATTTGTCTCACACTGTGGCTGTCGGCAGCGGATCAGAGTGTAATATAAAAAAAAAAGATAGCCTCGGCGTTAAAGGAATATCAATAATAATGTGACTATTTGTTTTTGCAGGTTTACCCACTATGTCCACAATAAACTCCATAAAGGGGGCTACAAAATCGCAAACGCATCTATCCGAATCAATCATAACTACCAATTCGAAGCTGGCAAATACTACACCCATTTTAACAACGGCTGCTGACACGGGACTTACGACAATTAATTTGGTTGGCTCGCAGGCCTTGTTGGAAATGGATTGCTATAAGGCATATTCAGTTGACAGGCCAATCGGCAATAGGACGTCAAATACCAACTTACTCCCGCACGCACAAAAGATGAAAGCACCATCAAAGGATATTTAGCAGAATATGGAACAATTAATTGCCATGCATCTAAGGGCTTAGGGCGGTGCTTGTTTGTTGTTAGTCTATATATATATATGTATATATGTATATATGTATATATGTATATATGTATATATATATATATATTGACAACACACTGCCATACAAGTGATAGACTTAACACAACTCCTACTTGGTTTTCAATTTAAGAACCTAAATAGCTGCTATATTCCAGCACATTATCTTCCTTGCAAGCATGTACATGCACTCACATGGAGGCAAAGATCTCAAGAAGGCTAAATGAAGCAAAAATAGTGGCATTACAAATTATACTACTAATCGAACGCTTGCATTTAATTATTAACTTATTAGGCATTGCGAGACTTTTTATGGTTGGCATATAAGCATTATACACATGCATATATCCCCCCACATACAATATACAAAACTACATACATTATATACATGGTACCAACCTGTAGCATTAAATTCATTGCAAAAATATTCAGTATTTGAGCGTAAAGTAATACTCGATCTATATCGATATCGGACTTCCCAATCTATTTAGTTATGTCTATGTATGGCACAATTCTATAAACAAAAAACGAGCGAATCGACAACAAAATATTGTAAATTTAATTAATGTGTTCAGTTCTTGGAATGTTTTCGATAGTCAAAGTCGAAAATATCTAATTGATAACTTTTATATAAAGGGCATAAAAACAACAACAACAAACGAATAACAGTCGAGGGTCTCAATTGATTATAAGTAATAAATAAATAAAATTGCATTATAAATGGGTAAAAGCCCAATAGAATTGCAATCGAATTGTGACCGTCATTCTTGTAAACGTGCTTGATTATATATATGTATTAATTGCTTTTATCTTTGTTTTGTATATTTGGTTCCTTCATCTCAGTTATTTTACTTTTGCTCTTAGGTTTGACTTAAGAAAATATTTATACGTGCATAAATATTAAATATTCAATGATTAGAATATTTCAACGTTTAAATAAAGTGTTAATATTAACAAAAAATAATTTGCCCAGCATCGACTTCTTTAACTAATAGAATATTAAATGAATGGTAAGCACTAATTAATATACTAGCATGTTTAAAACTTTTAACCCGCTTTCCATTTTCCAGATAAAACCTGGCCTTTCCTTCAATATTTACCTATCAACTCCAATTCTGAACAATATCAAGAGATAATTTTATAGATTAATCTATAAAAATCTATTATACATATTTCTTTCCAATCCTTTTGTGTTATAAAACTGAATCACCTAAATACAAAAATATGTCATTGTTTGCACAGAGAGGTATCCCAGAACTTTTGCCGGTAAAAACCGACTAGGTACATATATTAAAAGCTTCCACACATATACATATGTATATGTGTATATGTATACGCACAGTGGCAAAGCTTCAAAATGCTCTCATTGCCAGCATCCAATTCTGTGTTCATATCTAGATCCGAACAGTCGACGATTGGATTTGCCCCAAGGAACTATTGATCAGTGTGTCGTGTGCCTAAGTGAAAAAGTAACGGAAGCTTGTGGTGGAGGTGAATACATCTTGAAGGAACTGAGAAGCGACATTTCACTCTTTAAGGTGATGTTTGAATGTATAATTAATTCGCAAAATACGAATATTATACAAATAATAATAATTAACAATTTTTTATTTAATGAATGTAAGATTTTATTAAGGGTTTTCTTAGACTATTCAAAATAATACAGCCCTTAATAAATATGTAAAGTGAATGCAAATGCCGTTGCATACCCCTTACGTGTAATTTCACACAAAAACGGACTTTTAAAAAACTTACTTTGAAAAATATTTATTACAAAAATAGAACACCATTTTAAGATTGCATGCATAGCATTTTTGATGGGCAGAGGCTGACGCATCTTTCCTCCTGCCACCACCACTCCCCCCGCTCTCACATTGAGAGCATCTACCAACGGTATTTGGTCATTTACAAGTGTGTATAATTATGTAGGTATACACACGCATACATGCGTGTGAAAGTGTGTGTGTGTGTGTGTGTATGCAGATGTGTGTCCGAATTCCGAACGTATGCGTATTTTTATACAGGCACATGTATGTATGTATGCATGTATGTATTTAGATGTGCATTTAGGTCTCTCAGGTACGCGAAGATAACATAATATACAATACGAATAATACATTCGTATTTATAGGTAAATCATGCACATAAGTATGTAATTAACTCGTTTGTACATACATATGTACATATGTATATCGAAATTAATTAATTATTTGCATATGTATATCTTTATATATTTAAAGGCTCGCTGTGCTAGCCCCCTGTCTGCCCAATGGAAACTAAAAAGGTGAGCAAATACGAAACCAACAATTTTAGCAGGTAGTATATACAGCAAAAGGGGATCAGGGGGGGGGGGGGGCACGGAAGTGGCACCAATTTCTGTATCTGCCGAGACCAAATGCGAAATGTGAAGAGAGTCGAGGGCCTCGAATCGTGATATACCCTGCTTCAGATCCGACCTACCTCTCCCCACACATTCTAAAATAACTTCGGTGCTTATAGTCCGATCTTTCAATGCGTTATCCTTTCTCCACTTGGAATAAAAATACTATGTAAAATAGATGACGACCAATGGATTTGGGTAATTACTTAATAATAATTGTGGTAACTTTTTCTTTACCTCGATTTTTATTAAAACATTCCCATGCCCCTCAAGAGTCTCCAATTGCGACATACTTTCGAATTTCCTTAATCTCTATATATAAAACTGTTTGTCCTGACTGACTGACTGACTGACTGACTGACTGACTGACTGACTGACTGACTGACTGATTGGTGATCAGCGCACAGCCCAAACCGTAAGAGCTAGGAAGCTGAAATTTTCACTGTAGCTACCTTATGTGATGTAGGTGCACGTTAAGACGGGGTTTCGGGAAATTCCACCCGCAAGTGTGGAAAAATCGCGAAAAACGTTTGTATGTAACTTTTTTGATTACCATCCGATCGGCCTCAAACTTATATTCAAAGATCTTTGTTCAAATTCATTTGAGGGGTGTTTCACACTTTTAGGAAAATTCATTCCTCCTTGGTGGAAATGGACGTCAAAGATTTGGTGGGTGAAGTTTCGCGCTCAAATTCGTTTCCAAAGATCTATAAGAAAAATCATTTGATACGTGTTTCACACTTTTCGCAGAATCCAAACTTTTTCGGGTGGAATGCGACTCAAAGATTTTTTGTGCGAAGTTTTAAATTGTGTCCGATTTGCTTCAAACTTATTTTCAAAGCTCTACATAAGAATGTAATGAATACGTTTTTCAGCGATTTGGGAAATTCCACTCGCAACAGTGGTAAATTGGCGGAAAACGTTTGTATGAAAGTTATTTGTTTACCGTCCGATCAGTTTCAAAATCATTACAAATTTGTTTGAGAACATTGATTTTATAACATACGTGCCACGGGCAAGGCTGGGTTATACCCGCTAGTACAAATATATATTAATATTAATATATGTTAATTAATTTAATGCAATCCGTATGTGTAGATAAAGACTGTTATAAACGCCGAGGAAGAGCACTTGGCTTCTAAGTCAATAAAAACAACGAGAAAAACTCTAAAAAAGGTAACAAAAACGAATTCCAAAATTGAGACATTTGTGGAAACCAAACTCGAGGACACGGAATCGACAAACTCAGCTCTTAAGAAGGATACGAAAGCTGTGGAAGCTCCTGCAACAAATATAATGTCGGGAAATAATGCGGATGAGGGGATTGGGGATGGAAATGTTGTTCTTAAAAAGAAGAGCAAAGCGAAAAAGCCAAAGAAATGCGAATACGATAATCAAAATATATCTGTGGTAAGTTACATTCCCATATTCACCACAACAATTTCGTTAGTTCCCTCTCACATATTCTATTATTATATATGTATGTATGTATTTCGCAGAAGAGCAGTTTTAACAAGTTCGACGCCCTTCAGAAGCGCAATTTAATCCATGTACGTTCAAGTGATTCAAGTAAAGCCCAAGAAATCTTCAGTGTAAGCAAATCATTAATTAATCCAAACATTTTAATCAGCCACTCCATAATTCGATTAATCCCAGAGCATGTTGCTAGACACTTCGATCAAAAAATATCACAAATCATTTTCCAATGACAAGAATATACCATATATTTAACTATCTGGAGTCCATAAGTGTAAAGTATGAATATTTTTTTAATCTGATAGAATCTGCAAGATGAGCAGCAGACCCATTGTCGACATTGCTCCAAGCCGGTCTATAAAATGGAAGAGGTCATAGTTCAGTTCAAGACTGGCAAAGGTATATACCACAAATCCTGCTTGCGCTGCCAAGATTGCGCTAAACAATTGAAGTACGTACACATATAACATTAACATTACACATATAACATAACATTAAATTAAAAGAGAGAGAGAGAACCTAATTAATTATTCATTTCAGGTTCGATAACTACCAAAGTCACGAAGGTAATCTGTACTGCAATGTACATTTCAAGTTGTAAGTACTTCAGAAAATTACATACATATGTATATTTTCCTCAGCTTTCACTATTCCCCTTCAATTCGACAGGCTCTTTGCGCCCAAGGTCGTTGAGCTGGACGAAGAGCCCAAGCCCCGCAAAACGGAGCTCATCATACGCGAAAGTCAGCCGACCGAGCTCCCACCCGACGTGGTTCGGGGTAAGTTAAGCTCTGTAACCAAAGAGAATTATAATCAAAACCTGAGAGAGAGCAAACCAGAACAGAGAGCTAGAGAGTAAGAAATAGATATGATTTGTGTGGTATAACGGCATCGCTGTCTTTTATCTCGCTCCCACTACAGGAAACTACTTTGGCTTACTCTCGCTCTTAGTGGAAGTGCAACTGCTTTGGCTTACTCTCAGTGCGCTCAATGCTCTCTCATTATGTAGGGGATCGTTTAAATGTATGTGTGTGCATGTGTGCGCACAAGCAACAATTCGAACAAATTCATTTTTTTCTTCCCTTTTGAAGGGACGAGTAATATAAAATAATGAAAGGGTTTGCCACGTCGATGCGAAATTCTTTCGTGTAATTAACTCGTTATTGTTGGTAAGGGTACCTAGCGTTGGCATGTGTGCATTTAAAATTGTATGTAGAGCAGAGCAGAGGCAAAAATCATCGAGATTAATTTGTGTTGTGGTCAGTTTCGTTTTGGGGTATTTTCTGGCCAAAATTTACCATCTTACCAGTATTTAAATTTGGTTAATAATACAATTTGTTTCATCAATTAGCCTCTGACAAACCGGATCTAGGACTCGATGAGCTGCATCAGCTAAACGTTCGCTCCAGATTTGAACTATTCGAGAATGTCGAACAGAATAAACTTAAGGAGGAGCAATTGCAGGCGCAGCAGCGTCCAGTGATAAAGCGCAGCACTTCAGTTCTAACAAAGTATCGCCTAAATAGCGCCGAGATCGAAAATAATGCTCCCGACAGCGGCGACGAATCGGGCGAAGAGAATGAGGACGCCGACTTGATACGCTCGAAGAGAAGCACCCAAAAGGAGCGGCCCGTGGGCCTTGGCGATGCCATGAACGATATCAAGACGAGGTTCGAAAAGGGAACCATGCAGTCGAAGGAGGAGCGACGCGAGGAGCGAAAACAGGAAATCCAGAGTATACGCTCGCGCCTGTTCATGGGCAAGCAGGCAAAAATCAAGGAAATGTATCAGCAGGCCGTTGCCGAATCCGAGCATGGCATCACTTCCGTCGGTAAACAGCCGGATATACAAATTGGAGCAGCGGCTCGATCCATTAAGGAACGTTTCGAAAATGGTGCAATATTTAATGATAAGGGCAACGATGTCGAAACATCCAATTGCAACGGTCACGGCTCCGGACTGTCGGAGGATGCCGATGTATTTGAGTCTGGTAAGCAAATTTAACCCATTTTCTTTTTTTTTTCAGAGGTTCACGGTTAACGGAACCGACTCGCTACCTTAGCTTTTTAGCTCATGAACCAGGTTTTGGTTCAAACTCTGGCTCGTCATATATTTGTAAACAAACAACAAGTATTTTGCACGTGCGTGTGTGTGTATGTGCTAGTGCGTGCATGCATGTATGTATACATTTATGTATGTATGTATGCATATGCATGTTTGTTTTCTAACACCAAACGCAGACCAAGCTTATTTTTCGCTGTGCTGCAAATTTAAATAAAACGAATTTCTACCAAGTGCTCTCCTCCTCGATTCTCAAGAATTCAAGTGTGCTTTGCAATTTTGCATGCTTAGCTTGTTGATTTTTTTGTGTTTTTTTTATTGTGTTTTTCTATTGTTTATTTTTGTTGTTTTTTTTTCATATGTATGTATGTAAATATGGATTTATGTATGTGCATATGTATGTATCTGCATATGTATGTGTGTACATATGTATGTATGTACATATGTATGTATGTGAATATGAATGTGTGTACATATGTATGTAGGTACATATGTATGTATGTATGTGCGTATGTATGTATGTGTGCATATGAATGTATGTGCATATGTATGTATGTACATATGTATGTGTGTACATATGAATATGTGTACATATGTATGTAGGTACATATGTATGTATGTATGTGTGCATATGTATGTAGGTACATATGTATATATGTGCATATGTAAGTCTGTATGTATGTGTGTATGATCAAGCTGAAAAGGAAACAATGGGTATAAAATTTAGTTGCTTTCTGATGAGCTGCATTTAGTGGCCAAGATCGGAATATTATATTATATTGCACATATCATTAAAATTGTATTTAATCTTAGACTGCAAAAAAGCAAAAAGGGCTTCATTGTTTTTTGAATTGCAACTGACGAATATATAATTTTGCATATTTAGCTATAAGTAAAAAGTCGCGAAGCATCTTTATGGAGTTAGATGCAAACTTGGTATCAAACCCGAATGGCCATCGGGAGTTTCAAAAACAACGACCTGTGGCTCTCAGCAAATGCACGAGCCAAAGTCAAGTTGTTTCAGAGGTAAGTTCTCAGAGTACATTTTTAAAAAAGCAAAAAAAAACACAATTGATTCTTTTATGATTTTCAGAATGCTGACATTGATGTGGTTAAATGTGACGCCAAGCCGGAGGATGTAAAAATAGCCACCGACGAGTTGAGCCAGAAGTTCAAATTCTTTGAAACCTATCGTCCAAAAGGCAGTGAGAAACGCCAATTCCGCATAACTCCGCCTCGGGAAGGTGTTGTCAAGATGCCGTCACCCGATTCCGATTCGGGGCAAGCGGATGATTCAAAGCAGCAAAACTTGTCGTTCGACGAAAATGTGCTGCAAAAAACACAGACAACGTCAACAATGCTTAACAAATTTCGTGAAATGGAGCAGAACACATCCAAGAAAGCTGAATGTTACAGTCCGAAACCGCTAAAGTGTTTCACTCCTCCGCCGGAAGATAGGCGGGCATATTATGACAAATCCAATAGTGAGGAGGAGGAGGAGGAGGACGACGACGAGGAGGAGGAGAGCGATGACGAAGCTGAAATCGATAAAGAAATTTTAGCATTAAGTTCAAGAAATGGGGACGAAGCTCTCAAAGAGGTAAGAGATAAGTAGAGGAAGAAATCATCGTGAATAATGCAACTTTGAATTATAGGCACAGAGCGCGGCCCGAGCTAAGCAATTGCGCGCCAAATTTGAAAAATGGCAGGCCAATGAAATCAAGCGGGAACTTATTGATGGCTATGTTGATATCTACTCGCAGCAAGTGTCCGATGATTCAACAATAGAAAGCGCAAAGGCGTAAGCTCTATCCATCCAAAACTTTTCGAATCCCTTTTGTGATAATGTCAAATTTCATTATTTTCTAGTATTCGCGAGCGTTTTGAAAATATGCGAAACCTCGAGCGCAATTCTTCGATTGGCCCCCGTTATCAGGTTAATCGTTTTGTAGTTAGTATCACTTTCAAAGTCCCTACATATATATATATTTTAATGATTTGTTTGTTTCCATTTCAGTAATTTCTCTTGGTACTGGACGCACAATGATTTTAAATTAAATCAAATAACTTAAACAAATTATTGTACTTACTTATTATTTATATTTTGTTATAGAAGTAATACAAGAATGATCAATGTACCAAACTCTTTTAGTCTAAACACATATATCTCCGAGGCAAACTACCTTTTTACATGACCAATATCATCGTCGCAAAGATCATCTCTATATATATAAAACTCTTTGTCCTGACTAATGGATGATGGCCAATTGACATATGGATGGAATTGGTCTGTATTTCGATTCGATTATAGTTTGTGAAAATAGAGAAACAGGATTTCTACGTTCTGATACGAGTTACATGCGAAGAGCAAATTGAAACAATGTTACGACATATTTGATGTGTATACTTGATTCATTTTTAATATGACAAATACAATTAAATATCTTATTCTATAGCTTTATCCATAAATTCCAGGAATCTTTTGGCATATTGTTCAGGATCACAAGTTGATATTCCATCAACATTACTACCATACTTAACTGTCTTTGCCGCTTTCGCTGCCTAAAATACAAAAAACCAAAACCAAATGTATCTTATAATTTCCGAATTAAACCCGAATTATTTGATCCCATACCTGTTTTTTGACGCCGTATTGAGTCAAAACATCGATAATAGCTATGAAGTAGATTTCTCGTCTCTCTGAAAATGATTTCGATTTATAAAATTTAGTCCGATTTATTTTTCGTTTTGCATTTTACCTTCAATACTTGGAATGGCATAAATGTCGACTTCATAGACAACTTCCTTATATTGTGCACCTCTGGGGGAATCTGGTGGTGTGTTATACGTCCAGCTTTTAAAACAGTTCTAATATTATTATATATATTGATTTAAATTTCTCTCAGTTACCGTTCACCACTATCGCATTCTTCGCTCTCACTGTTTTCGCTGCGTCCTGTAGCTTGGGCGCTGTCTCCTTGAAGAGCCTCCTCTTCAGCTCGCACACAGTCGTGTATGCCAACCAGCAAAGAGTAGTCCATTATATGCAACTTGGTTAGGAGCTGTTCGAGTATGTTTAGGTTAATATAATTCGCGAATTTTTCGCATGGTTAGAGAACTCTAACACGTATTAATTCTTTTACAATTCAAACGCACGCCTCAAATGGATTTTTACGTTTTTTGAAAATATGTTTGAGCCCGAGCTGATGGATCTGATGGAAAAGTAGTTTGATATAACTGTTTTCCATCAACTTTCCAATAGCGTTTTTTTTTTCTATATTTTAGAGACCTAAATGCATACAAAAGAGAAATGTTGTTGGTCTCGTGTTTGATACTTACATCAACATCATTGTTTAGAGTATCGAGTAATTTTTTCTTGGGTTCATCTCCGATTTCCAATTTGACCTTTTGCTTTATAAAGTCATTGTCCTTGTATGTGGGTAAAAGTTTTTCAAGCTCTTTCTCTGAAGCCTCGCGATCTACAGTGCTGCCTTTCAAATCAAATTTCCTACAGACAACAATTATTTAAATACAATATAAATAATTTGTAACCAATTCAAGCATACTTATGTATGGTCAATTGAGAGCTGAAAACATTTCGCATTACAACAAAATAATACTGCACGCTCTCCACGGTAATCCGGTACATGCCCAAGTATTGCGGCAACAGGGTTTTTCCATGGCGCTCAACAACGTACTGAGAAAAAGTTAGATGGCATTTAGGTTATTTAAATAAATATTTATGCGTATACGGGGACTCACTGGATGATAATGCTTGAGAAAGGCATGCATGCGTTCAATTTCCTCGGATGTCAGACTCTTAATTATAAAGAATTTATCGTAGCTTTCATAAAATTGTGCACCCGACTTGCCCGATGAGTCGATGCCCAGCGGCTGCGACCTGGTCAAGGATTCGCGGTAGTCAACATCATCGACGCCAAATCGCTCACGTAAATTACGAAACACCAGGGGACAGTATTCTTTTACCTTGAAATGCGACGGCATATTCTCTCTAAATAATAGAAAATGCCATGTATATACTATACAAAATTTAACCCAATTCGTCATACTTGTTAAACAAATGGTTATCGACTTTAATTTTGGAGTATGCCCGAAAATCATCTGGCAGCAACATTACAGGTATGTTGACATGACTTAATTCGTTTATCTAGAAATTGGGTGGCGTTATTAATAAGTGTGCATAATTTTGTGTGACAGACTTACGGTGTGGTTAATGCCCCACATAAATACGCTAAGAATTGGCTCATTAGCTCGGAATAGCTTTACTTTTTGATGCTTTACTCTGAAATGCTTCTTCTTCAAAATGCGTGGCTGCGATGTAGAGGAGATCTTTTTGTCCATTTTGCCGACGACTGGTCACTTGGGCTGGGTTTAAAAGAATTCATTCATTATTTCATATATGTAAATACTAAATACTGAGCAAATACTAAAAATCAAGTGATAGATATGTATGCGCAAATAAATATATACATATGTAGGTATTTATTGTATGGTACATACACAAATTAAAAACTCGCATATGTATGTAAGTCGCAAAGAAGCCAAGCCACTAGCAAATTTATTATAATTTAAAACCGTTGCTGCACATGCAAATCTATTTATATTAAGTATACTTATTGGAATTTCAGTGACAAATTTTAGACAAGAGAAATATTTATGTATGTATGTATTCAGCGACAAACAAAAGTTACACAAACGCAAATACAAATATGTATGTATGTATGTATGTATGCTAGTATGTACACGTTTGTCTGTATGCAAGACGTACAAAACGAAGCAAGCTGCAACCGCAACTCCTTATCGATGTGATTGTATATGCGCAACCGAAATATCCAACTCACAAAGACATTAATATTATTACGAATTGCACTTGGAATGACAATTTTTTTCTATTATTTAATTTGTTCTATCTTAAAGATGTTTATCGGCAGAGCCAACGATATTAACCACTGGTGCTTTTTGATATAAATGCTATCGGACAGTATGCATACGATTTCGACACGGCATTTCGATAACTGTTGCGCTTTGTTTAGAATTTCTTTCGTTTTCCGTTAGTCGATTATTTTTAAAAGTAGAATAAATGTGGAGTCGGATTTTTCCTAAAACATAAGAAAACACTCAGCATATTTATCTAAATAGCAGTTTTTTTAATTTTTAAATCGTTATCGACCAACCAAAAATCAACACTGATATACATATGTATTTATAGTGCTGCTCTCAATTAAACAAAATTCAACACGCTCTCTCTGTACGTACCAGCAATAAATTGAGAGTTATATGTCGATCGATTACTGGTTACTCTCGTGGATCTGCCTGAAGTCTCTAAGACGCGTGTAAACTTGTGCAAAAATGTGGAAACGTATCCAATTAGATTCAATCACTTTTGATAACTGATTTTAATTAAACGAGTAACAGTTTTGAGTGTGTGTTTAGTTTTGATACAAGCAAACCCATTGACTGTTATCGTTCCGTCCCAGACATGGCGGAATCCGGCATTGACCTGGGCTTTGACTTGGAGTTTGATTTAAACCTAAATTTGCTCAACGATAGCGACTCAAATATGGATTTTCTGCCCAATGTGACGTTAGGGGGCAATTCGGAGAATGTCGAGTTCTACGAGTTGAAGTCTACGCGCTCTCTACGAACCGATGAAATGTAAGTACTAGTACATGCGCCTACATGGAGTTGTACATGTACATGCATGTATGCATGTATGTATGTCAATGTCCACATTTATAAGTATGAACATTCATATGTAGGCACGCTTAGGCATTCAAAAATACATACATATGTATGGACGTATCTATGTACATACCTGCACATGCAAGCGTATGTATGTATGTATTCAACGACGGTTATATTTTCCGCATGATTAGCACTCTTTTATTATCTTATCGGGATTTATATTTGTATGCTTGCGTTCATACATATATATTCACATTCATATGTATATGTATATGTATCTGTGTGTATGTAATGAGAGGTTAACGTCTTTTATTTTTCTTTAAAAAAGTCCTATCATATAAATGGCTCTAATATCGAAATCAATACCTACCTATATACATGTATGTGCATACATATATTATGTGTGTTCATATGTACATATAAAAATGATCTACATAAATATGTACGTACATATGTAGATACAAAGATTTATTATTTATGACGAATGTGTGAAATTTAGCGTTGCCAATTTAGAAGGACCGATGGGCCATTGATAATAGAGCTTTACTCGAAATTCGTTTAATGTACCAAATGAATAAACATATATATGTATGTATATATATATATGTAAACTTGTATAAGTGTATATGTTAATTATTTTTTTGAGATACCCTAAGTTACTTTTTATAGAACAGTTAAGGTAAATGTCCAAAAAATCGGTCAATTAGAAAATCCCGAGAATTCTCCAACACTGGCTATACAGCTTTTCGACAGCAGCTTCTCTCGAAATATATACTATATAATATATATACATAGATAGACATATGTACTATATAAATAAGGTAGTTTGTCCCGAATGGTTGACTGAGCGTAAAAGCCACGAAGACGAAATTTGCATCAAAGTTTCCTTTTGGGTTGAAATTGAGCTCTTGGTCGGGGTCTTAGTTCGACCCGCAAATGGACAGTCTCGACTAAATCACATTTAATTTATCTTCAGTGCAAAGCACACTAATATATACTGACTTAAGGGTATTGCGATAATGTTAGAATTGAAGATGTAGATTTTCGTGGCTTGCCAGTCTCAAATTGGTCGTAAACTAGTTTTTCTTAACTTCCTGACGCGAACGTGAAGGAGTATAAGCTTAAAATGCCCTTCACACTCTTCTGACTTATATATGCTTAATACTGGTCTCTTATATTCAAATATCTGCTCGCTTGGAATTGTTAAAATCGTCCACTATATGTTAATATGGTTTAAGAGAAATGTTAAGAGAAACGTTCAATGAGAGAATTTTGCATAAGGCGCAAGTCTGTACTACGGCCAATATGGTAGATCACAAATACAGGCGCATATACTGTGGGCATAAAAATACATAATGTTTATATATTTTTACATAAATATAGTAAAATACAGGGTCGATAAGAAGCAAATTAATTTTGGCAAGTGCTATACTTCGACTTATTTTAGTGATAATTTTGAATACATAAAATCCTTTCCACTTTGGACCTCATCTTTGTTTGAAAAATGATTTTGGAAAATAGGAAAAGGATCGATTTGAATCCATTTGAACAACGATTAAAATAGTCACCCATTATTATAAAGGTATGTGTGTAGATACAATATATACCCATAGGTGTATCTGTATCTATGCAGGCATATACACAAATATATCTATATGCACATTACATACAGGCTCGCATTCAACAGTTCTCTCAACGAAAGATCAGTTTTTCCGCATTCATATTTCGCCTTGCATACACAAGATCAAGGCCTTTTGATGTTGGATTGAATATTTATTGAATTAAAGCAACGGAACAATTAAATCCGCGAAATAAGTACAAGAACATGTTTTCCTATTGGGGTAAAAAGACGGCAAATAAGATTCCAGTTAAAAATAAGCAAGATGGATTCAGTGTTGGTCAATCGCCTAACAATTCTGACCTGGAGAGTCAATTGCTGGTGGAGAGTACAGGAAGACGGAGCGTTAATGGTATGAAGCAAACAGCGCCGATTTCTCCACTATCGGAGGAGCGACTACAGGAGTTCCAAGAGTTCTTAAGGCGTGTCCAAACATTGCAAATGTCTCCGATCCAAATGGACCCAAATGGCTACCCAGAGCAACAACAGCAGGTGGCACAGGCACAGGTGGCACCACGAGGCCAACAATATAACCAATTGGCAGCAGACATTGAAGTCGGAGTGGAACCATCCGCTTTGATGGAACTTGATGAGCTTGATGCTGCAGCAGCGAGCAACGACAAAAGGCCGTCTGGCTCTGAACATAAACTAATGAGTGCCACTAACATTCGAGTTACTGTTGGCATAGATAAAGATTTGGAAATGATACTCGAAATGGATCCGAGCATTGTAGATTTGGGTGATATAACTGTTAGCGAAACGAGAGAGAGCCGCGTTATGGGTCTGCCTCCAGTGACGGGTGGGTAGGTAATCCTTCCTCCCTATCTTAAGACAAGTTTTTATTTGACCCAATTTGAATGACAGGCGTTTGCTCTGATTGATACATACTACATACTGCATACTGCATACTGCATACTGCATACTGCATACTGCATACTACATACTACATACTACATACTGCATACTGCATACTGCATACTACATACTACATACTATATACTACATGCTACATACTACATACTACATACTACATACTACATACTACATACTACATACTACATACTACATACTACATACTACATACTACATACTACATACTACATACTACATACTACATACTACATACTACATACTACATACTACATACTACATACTACATACTACATACTACATACTACATACTACATACTACATACTACATACTACATACTACATACTACATACTACATACTACATACTACAAACTACATACTACATACTACATACTACATACTACATACTACATACTACATACTACATACTACATACTACATACTACATACTACATACTACATACTACATACTACATACTACATACTACATACTACATACTACATACTACATACTACATACTACATACTACATACTACATACTACATACTACATACTACATACTACATACTACATACTACATACTACATACTACATACTACATACTACATACTACATACTACATACTACATACTACATACTACATACTACATACTACATACTACATACTACATACTACATACTACATACTACATACTACATACTACATACTACATACTACATACTACATACTACATACTACATACTACATACTACATACTACATACTACATACTACATACTACATACTACATACTACATACTACATACTACATACTACATACTACATACTACATACTACATACTACATACTACATACTACATACTACATACTACATACTACATACTACATACTACATACTACATACTACATACTACATACTACATACTACATACTACATACTACATACTACATACTACATCCTACATACTACATACTACATACTACATACTACATACTACATACTACATACTACATACTACATACTACATACTACATACTACATACTACATACTACATACTACATACTACATACTACATACTACATACTACATACTACATACTACATACTACATACTACATACTACATACTACATACTACATACTACATACTACATACTACATACTACATACTACATACTACATACTACATACTACATACTACATACTACATACTACATACTACATACTACATACTACATACTAAATACTAAATACTAAATACTAAATACTACATACTACATACTACATACTACATACTACATACTACATACTACATACTACATACTACATACTACATACTAAATACTAAATACTAAATACTAAATACTACATACTAAATACTAAATACTAAATACTACATACTACATACTACATACTACATACTACATACTACATACTACATACTACATACTACATACTACATACTACATACTACATACTACATACTACATACTACATACTACATACTACATACTACATACTACATACTACATACTACATACTACATACTACATACTACATACTACATACTACATACTACATACTACATACTACATACTACATACTACATACTACATACTACATACTACATACTACATACTACATACTACATACTACATACTACATACTACATACTACATACTACATACTACATACTACATACTACATACTACATACTACATACTACATACTACATACTACATACTACATACTACATACTACATACTACATACTACATACTACATACTACATACTACATACTACATACTACATACTACATACTACATACTACATACTACATACTACATACTACATACTACATACTACATACTACATACTACATACTACATACTACATACTACATACTACATACTACATACTACATACTAAATACTAAATACTAAATACTACATACTACATACTACATACTACATACTACATACTACATACTACATACTACATACTACATACTACATACTACATACTACATACTACATACTAAATACTAAATACTAAATACTACATACTAAATACTAAATACTAAATACTACATACTACATACTACATACTACATACTACATACTACATACTACATACTACATACTACATACTACATACTACATACTACATGCTACATGCTACATACTACATACTACATACTACATACTACATACTACATACTACATACTACATACTACATACTTCATACTACATACTACATACTACATACTACTACTACTGTTTCTTCTTCGGTTCCATATAGACCCACATTCAAAACTGCGATGCCCACGTCTCGGACTCAGCTGAAACTTCAACTGCAGCGTGAGCAGCAGCAGCAGGAACAGCAGCAGCTGATGATGCAGCAACAGCAGCAGCAGCAGATGCTGCAGGCGCAGGATCAAACGATGCTCAATGTGTTTGGGATGCCGCCGAGCTGCTTTGATTTCGAGGTTACGGATAGCAATCGGAGCAGCAGCGCCTGCGGCAGCGGCAGTTCATCCAGCTTGAATCAGTCATCGCAGCTGTGCCAAAAGGAACGGCTGCCCGCCTCCAGTCCTGTGGCACTTAAAGTACCTCTACAGAGCATAGGTGTGGATGTGCCGCCTCAGGTGCTCCAGGTAAGCCTCAAACATTGACATTTATTCAACAATCAATTGATTTGACTTTTATTCACACTTTTAGGTGAGCACAGTTCTTGAAAATCCAACGAGGTATCACGTTATTCAGAAGCAAAAGAACCAAGTTAGACAGTATCTCAGTGAATCGCTCAAGCCATCCGTCTGGGGCTGCCAAAATTTCGAGGTGAGAATTAAATGATGTGAACTATAAGAAAGAGTTTTCACGGTATATTTCACACACACATATTTACAGAGTAAAGCTGGCAACAACTCGGCTTCGACTGGGAATCTGCAATGCGGCAGCGAAGTGAACAGAAATTTGCATAATGAGCGACCGAACAGCTTCGGAGGAGATGCTCCGAGTGTCGGTAAGAAATCAATGCATTCCGAGGATTCAGCGCTTATGTCACCATTCGGAGCCGGCAGCGGAAATTGCAATTCAAGTTTTTTTGGCAACGGCATGGATGTCCAAAATGCAGGCGATGGCAGCGCAAATCTGCCTAAGGGCTTGTACAGCAAAGCGGCTTTGAATTCAAACTCATCTATAACGGGTCGCAATTCGGGAATGGTAAATAATACCATGCGCAGCTCCAACTTCTCTGGGGCCAGTACGGCGAGTCCTCTGCAATCAACGTCTGCTCCAATGTCGCCAAGTCTAAGCTCTGTGGCAACAAGTGCGTCCGAGGTAAGTCTTATTTAATACTTTCGTCAGCCCAATTTTCCATATTTGAAATCTGTACGAAATGTATAATTCATAATTGCCCGTTCTATACAACAGGCCGTAGATATTTGCATGTTAAGCTTGCAGGCTACATTTTATCTCCATTGTAAATTGACATCAACCTTATCTGGTTCGTTAAATCCAATTTATAAGCCTCGTACTTTCTTGAACCTTGGGTCCATTTGAAAGCATGTTTTAAGAAAGATCGAAGAAAGATAGGCCTTTCATTATTATATTCATTAAACATAATGAAATCCGATTCATTTTGAGCGATAAATCTTTGAAGTTGAGTTCGACGTCGATCCAAAATAATTGCATTTTTTTCGCCAATTTTCCACAGTTGCGGGTGAAATTTCATTTAATAAAACAGAATCGCTTAAACACGTATGCATTACGTTTTTTTTACGGTGATTTGATAAATTGATAACCGGACGAAACTTAAAGTCACAAGAGTCGCGGATTTTACGAAATGAGTGAAACACGTCTCAAATGAATTTTCACAAAGACATCTGAAAACGATTTTGAATCAAATTGAATGGTAAAGAAAAAAGTTTCTAGCAACCGTTTTCCGCCAATTTACCACTGATGTGGGTGGAATTTTCCAAATCTCTGACACACACGTTTATTAAGTTTTTTTATATTGAGCTTCGTGAATAAGTCTATTTAATTTTAACTTTAAAACCACGGCAAAAATTTCGCTGTGTAATTATTTTCTCATTAAAAGGTTTGCATTTCTTCAAAATACTTACCTAATACCGAAATTAGTCAATTATTTTTAAAAATACCCAGATTTCTAGATAATATAATTTCCTTAAATTGTGTAGCTTTTGCCTTTGAGTCTGTAGCTAAATGGGCAGCACTGATTGAGTGCGATTGCTTTTATCGCCAACGCAAAACAGCTTTTGTCAGACTGCTTGCGTCTGGTATTTTTTCTTTTGGGATTTATTTGTGCTTTTCAAATGCGGCGATTGATCGTAAGCTGCGGTGAATGTAAATAATGAACGGTATTTTTCCATTGGCCTGACGACTTAAAACAGTCAATCAAGCAGGTTGTCATGGCTTGTATTTATGAAAAATTTGTGTGCGCAATTTCTTTCCAATAGTACGTTATTGAATGGATTATTAGTGGTTGTTTGTCTCACAAATGTACGATCAATTGTTGTATACATAGGTCTAGATAAACAAAAAGGAGGCGCTAAACAAAGCATGCCCCTATCTATTTAATCTACATAACCAAATCCAAACCGGCGGCAGTGTAAAAAACATACATATATAATAATGATGTGGGTTCGTTTGTACGGCTACAATTTAAGGATATTTAAGGATGAGTGAGATGTGTTAAGACCTAAGACATAAATAAACAGATCGAAAGCATTCACACTCACAAGCAAATCCTGATTGATAACAGATCTTAACACATTTATAAAAGCACCGAAATTTAATGACCGTGACGACTTCACACCGAGAAACGCACGTAATAACAATCTAAAAAAAAAGAGCGAGGTCTAATGCACGTGCTACCTTGGTTGTCGGCCGCCAGTCTGTCGGAGAGGCGCAGCAAGCGTTGTCGCCTGTCGACACCAGTTGCTTATAGTAGGATTGGTCCTAGGCCGGATTCTCCTACGCCCAGGACACCGAGCAAACCAAAAGGGAGCCAAAAAGGAATTGAGCGATCGAGCCGACGTATAAATATGCCGGTACTCAGCGTTATATCACGCAGGCATACCAAGGTATGTTCCTGTCTACTCACTCTCTGCAGAAACTGAGTAGCAAAAACCTAAATTGCAGTGCAAGCACTTAAGAGAGAGACAAGGAGAGAGCACTTCATTATTTTGGGGGGTGGGGGGAGAGCACAACGCACACTTGCTCACTGACAGACGTCTTTGCCCTCGCTTGACACTAATATTAATTCGAGCTTTAAAATTCGAGCCAACAAATGTTCTATTAACTTTGTGTGTGTGTGTGTGTGTGTGTGTGTGTGTGTGTGTGTGTGTGTGTGTGTGTGTGTGTGTGTGTGTGTGTGTGTGTGTGTGTGTGTGTAACTTTGTGATTGGGCAGGGTATTCGTCGAATGTATGTATGTATTTATATCCAGACACATGTCGATATGTACGTATGTAATTACATACGAAAAAATTTACTTTGGGCATACTAATTATATTTGAATACAATTGTACATGCACACGTATACATACATATGCATACATACATATATGCACACTTGTGGGTAACTTGGCAACCGATCGTGAAACTTGTTTTAATTTGACTTTTTTATGTGAATGTTTTTTTTTATATGGCTGGTAACTGAATGAACGAGTGTAAGCGAATATGCGACAGACCGGACGGCACTCGCTGCTGCTGGCGATATTTACAATTAATTATAATTAACAAATATTTGTGCAATTGTCGTTGATAATACACATATTGTTTCATATCTATTCAATACATTATTTACATACATATCTATATGTGGGTACAGTACTACGCCAATTACAATTACCAGGACATTTCTACATAACATCAATTTATATGTTGGTATTACTTTGATGACGATTTTTCATTTGAAGTTCTTATCCAATGCACGATTTATATAAATATTGGTAAATACCTAAATGACATTTTATCAGGGCTCCAAACCCCAATAATTCGGAGCTTACCGTATATTTTTTCATTAGAAGCTGCGGCCTAAATGTGATCTCTATCCAAAATTGGCATTTACCAAATACGGTACCGCTATTCTAATGGTTTGGGTCCAGGGTTTTTTGCTTTGCTTTTTGTTTTGAGCAACTGTTTTTCTTATAAATTCGAATTCGGGATCCAAACCTGTTCGTGTTTAAATGCGTAAAGGGACATTTCTCAGCTCGTAAACGATATTAGTACATACATACGGTATAATCTGATGTTGGCGGTTCAAGGGGAAATCATATGAAGGGCATTTCACAATTTGGTTAGTTGACTTTTCGAATCGGTTTCAATTCAACCGGCAAGCTGTTAACTCAACTGCTTACATATGCATATAAATATACAAATAAATATGTGTATGTGTATGCATAACAAATTAATGCATTTGTGTGTAGAAATGTATTGAAAACGAGACAAACTTTAAGCTCAATGCGGGCTCCTTAACACACATATACATATATATGTGTTTGAATGTTAATATGTATGTATGTGTCTAGGAATGAATATTGTTTTTAAATTCGTTCAAACGCACACACACTTGTGCAAAAATTCATATTTATGTAGGAATGTATTAAAAATGAAACAAATTATAAGCTCAATGCGGGCTCCTTAACACACATATATGCATATGTGCTTGTATGCATGTGTATGTGGTAGGAATGGAAAATATTCTTTAGTTATTTCTCCATCTCTCTCCTTTGAATGTTCGGTTCAAAACTGTAAAATTCGCTTCTGTCTTATGTTTGTACGTTCTCACACACACACTTGTGCAAACATTCATACATATGTATGTATGTACTGACAAGTTATTTATTTTGTTTGCCTGGGTGTAGACGTAATGACAATAAGATTTCTGTTGCTTAGATAACGTGCGCAATTTAGGTTCTCTTTTTTATTATCGCTAAGGCCGTCATGTATGACAAAACTATACGCTCCACACTAGCGTATGTATGTGTACGCATGTATGTACACATGTGCATACATATATACATATATTTGTGTGAGAGCCAGAATTTATGTCATTACAAACTAACTAATCTGTGAGTGCTTGTATGTATATGTGCGTACATGGGCTCAAAATATAATAAAAATCGTAATCAAAGACAATATGGCTTATAGTGTAACCGTCTCCTGATTTGGTATGTGAGTTAATTAAAATATTCATTACAGCCCCTTCTCATAGAAAATGGGCAAAATAGGTTATGTTGTAATTGTGTATGTATGTATTTATGTACATACATACATACATATGTATGTAACAGATAGAAGGAGGCAATTAATCTCAGATAAAACCTTAAACATTTTTCTTGTTATCTGTTTTACATAAAACGAGTCGAGAATAGAATAACTAATAGAATTAAATTAGAATCATTTCAATGCTTAGAACTATAAAGTTATATGAAAAGATTATTAATTATCAAGTATGAAGATAAATTTCATTTTGATCTATAAATAAATCGAGCGCTTGTAATTAACATAGTGGGATTTTTGAAATGGTTTTAGATTGGTTTTGAACTTAACTAAGGCGCGGCGAAAACGCAAAATGCTGACAGAAGGATTAAAATGTATTTTTCTAAGCCTCAATTGATTGTGTGGAGAATATGTACTTCCTATGCTGGACATTTTCAGTTGCTTTCCATCCACCTGTCTCTTTCTTCTTTAACCCCATTTCAATATATTTAATACGTGAAATATCGAAAACATAAAACGTTCTCCATATTGCAATTAAGGTCACACAAGCAAGCAAAACGAAATTCGAACGAATCAAAGTCAGCCTCGGAGCTGTTTTCGTTAAATTTTTTAGTTCGGCCTTAACAGCTGATGGATGATGTCGAAATAAGTTTCAGTAATCCCTCGAATGTGGCATATTAAAAAGGAAAAACCTTTTTAGTCTTTTAGTGCGGCCTTAATTTCCCTCCTTTTTCTGGGCACACTGCACGCTTCGTAAGGAACAGCTGATGGATGAAATCGAAATTAGTTTCAGTAATCCCACGAATGTGGCATATAAAAAAGGAGAAAAAAAAAACATTTCAAATAATAAGAAAATACAATAACAAAGCAAAGAATTGAACGAAGTACAAGAATAAACCATATATATAAGGGGAATTCATTCCGTAAGCTCAATCATTCTTTAAGTACGCACATTGTACATATTGCTGCCGTTAAATTCTTTTCATGATAATGTCAACTTTATTGACTGGTTAATGTTGACTTAAATGAGGAAGTTTTCGAACGATACCCTAATTGATTTTTAAGCCCATATTCGTAATGTTTCGTAACGCATGTACATATCAAATTGAGCTGGCAACCGATCCGATCCGACCCGTCGCGACGCACATTCAATAATACTTCTTGCCCCTCTTCATTGCTCTCACTAATTGTCACGTATGTCCCAATAACCTTTGTGTGTGTGTGTGTGTGTGCGTGTGTGTGTGTGTGTGTGTGTGTGTGTGTGTGTGTGTGTGTGTGTGTGTGTGTGTGTGTGTGTGTGTGCGAGTGTGTGTGTAAGAGTGCCTGAGTCGGGAGTGACCGACGAGGAGACACCTTTTACCCAGCTCCGAGCATGGAAATTTCTTCAACAAATGCTTTTTCTGGTTGTCATTTTTAGACCTTTAGATCTTTTAGATCTTTAAAAGAAAGTATATTTTGTATAGTAATGTATTATTATTTAGAAAATGGCAGGATCTATGAAATAAAGCCTACGATATGGAAGAAAATATTTTGAAATATTCAAGGTTCTAATTCGAATTGTTTTACAGACGAAATCGAAATCGAAATATACTCTGAACCGACCCTAGTATATATACCCCTCTTATGCAAAATAGTCAAGAAGTGAGGGTATAAAAAAAGAGACTAGTTCGCTTGGTCAGATCGATTACAAGTTGAAGTTGAAACCATCAAATGTTTACTATTCAATATCAATCTAGAGAACCCGAATAACAAAAAACAATTATATTAACCTACATAACCTGTTTTCTCTTTGCTTTCAGCTACCCTCATTTGACAGCGATGTAAGTGAAGACATTTGAATTAACCTTTATTATTCATTAACCGCTTTTCTGTATTATATTAGTTAAACATTTGAAAGTTGATATATGGTACATGTTCATAGGATCCTTTATCAAACAAACCAAAACTAATCAAATATCCTATCACAACATTTTCAATGTAATTTGTCATTAGGCATTAGTCATTAAGCATTAGTACTTATTCATTAGTCATTAGCCATTGTTCATTAGTCATTAGCCATTAGGCATTAGTCCCTATTCATTAGGCATTAGCCATTGTTCATTAGTCATTATCCATTGTTCATTAGTCATTAGCCATTGTTCATTAGTCATTAGTTATTTAGACATTGGACCTGCAATCGATCAAAATCGATTTTTAATATTTTTGAGCATAACTCAAAGATGATGAGATGAAAATGTAAAGGGTAACACTTAGGGTATCGCCTAGTCAGGCACATACGGCAAGTCAGAGTCGACTCGAGAAAAAAAACACTTGCTAGTTAGTAATGCAAAATGTTGATTTGGCTGCATTAAATATGCACGGCAGGTCGGACAACCGAATACTCTCATGCCTTGACAACTCTTCTCTTTGCAATTCGAGCTCAAAATATGTGCTCAACTTATGTACTTATTTATGTTCAAAGAAATTGATTCACAGCCCAAAAAGCAAGATACATATATGTATGTATTTCCAGAGGCCTCATCTACATGTTGTGTCAATTACTTACGCAATCAATATCATCAACTTTTTTCGGTCGATTCCGGCGGGGTTCATAATCAGTAGAGCACGACTGCTTAATAATCACAATTACCTGAATTTGTGCTAAACGAAAATCATATTAAATTCTACCTTGAACAACACAATATCATCGTGTGGCTTATATTCTGTGTGTACATCAAAAAAAAAACACAAACACAAAATTAAATAACTAACAAATCAAATTTGGAGTCAAACCTTCAAAGGGCCCTAGCTTTAGGTGCTGGGAAGCAGCAGAAGTTTTATGATTTTATGATTATGTGATGCCTTTTCTATTGATGGAAAGATATTCATTAAGCATTAGTCCTTACTCATTAGTCATTAGCCAATTTGTACTTACCTGTACGAAAAGATTTGCTCCCATCATTAACAAACCTTGGTCAGCCTTGTTCTAAAAATCGCAAAGGGATATAGGATATTGTGAAAGGGATAGGGACATATATCTATATATATATATATATAGAAGGTATCATGGTTCATCATCTTTACTTTATGTCTTAAATGTATTCCCTCAAATTCGTATCAAACCCTATATTCATAAAGATCTGAATATAAGTTATCCCAAGTTATACACATTTTCATTCCCCATTGTCTTGGATTGAGAAATAGGCGGCACAAGATCTGGAGATCTTCAAAATAGGTACTTCCAGTTTCTTTCCGATAGTCGATAACTTGCCCCGTTGCCTAGCAATCGATCAAAATCGATATAGAATCGATATCGTAGTTCACAAAGTTCTTAAATACACGTTGAAAACATCTAAAACGAAGCATTTGTGAGGCAGGATAAAAAAGGATATAAAGTTGAATTGTTATTCCTTGGCTTTTGCAGGCAGACGATCTCTTTGATGACATACTTCAGAACGATTCATTTAATTTCGATAGAACCTTCGGCTCGGAGCTATCTATTAAGCAGGAGCCACAAAATTTGACTGACGCCGAAATAAATGCATTGGCCAAGGATCGTCAGAAGAAGGACAATCACAATATGAGTGAGCACAATTATTATACTATATACATATATATACTATTTAGAAATATTTCCAGTTGAGCGACGGCGACGCTTCAATATAAATGATCGCATCAAGGAGCTGGGCACTTTGCTGCCCAAAGGCAGCGAGGCCTTCTACGAGGTTGTGCGCGACATACGCCCCAATAAGGGCACAATTCTGAAATCTTCGGTTGATTATATCAAATGTTTGAAGCACGAGGTGTCTCGTTTGAGGCAAAACGAAAGTCGTCAGCGCCAAATGGAGCTGCAAAACAGAAAGCTGATATCTCGGATACGGGTAGGAAGTTGATTAATCACATTTGCATTGTGCTGCGTCTAAATTTCGGATTAAATTTAGACCCATTTCAATTGCAGGAATTGGAAATGCAGGCCAAATCGCATGGCATTCAACTCGCCGACTACAATCTAACATCTGTATCTGCGCCGACGCCGGCCAATTCGTATCTAAAGTCATGCCCGAGCCCAACACTTTCGGCATCTGTGGCACAAAGTCGACACAGTGCCTCGCTCATGGAGGATGTCGTCGTCGAGAATAAGGCAAGTATCAAGCTCCAAGCTGTGACCCCAAACTAATTGAATCCATTTGTGGCACAGCTTCTTCCGGTGATAAACAGTGATCCTGGCATGGGCCTAAATCAAATTGACGAGCTGATGGAGGACTGCAAGCATCCGGTGCAGGGCGGTGACCCGATGCTCTCCTCGCACAGCAGCCATTTGCTACGGTCCGCCCCGCACTCGCCCATAGCCAATGGACAATGTTTCGGACACAAGAGTGGCTCCGTGGATGCTGCTGCCATTTACTGCGCCGCAACAGGTGGCGACTGCAGCTGCGCCGCCGCCTCATCTGAGAATTGCCAGCAGCAGCACGCGAGAAGACAGCAGCTGCATCATCAGCATAGAAGAAACGAACAAAGTGCTGCGTTTGGCATGCTCAACGATTGCGATAGCTCTGGACACGATCCGCTGCTTTCTGCATCGCAGCAATCGCATGCAGTCGATGATGATCAGCACCAGTCTGTGGACTTATCCTCGGTCATGATAAATGACTCGCTATCCTCGTTGGTAGACGAGACGAATCATAGCGAGCCCATGCTCTTGGCACCGGACGCCTTGGACATTGACCTCTGAGCGCAGCAACACAATCTTTATTGCCATGTTGAGTAACTGACCATGTCGCACAGGCTGACGCACACTTCAAAGTTTTCATGGAATAGCTTAGTATTATTGCGCTTGCATTGCAAAATGCTTGACACTACGTATATGATAAGTATTAATGGAGAAATGCTACAATAATCCAGTTGTTATTTATCTTTGCGTCACAAATCGATCACATATATATATATATATATAGAATTCAAGTGGATCGACATATATATTTAGGCACATTTGTATATGGACTATCTATACAAACGCATTCCAATGTTCCGGTTACCTTCAAAGGCAACCAATTTTCAATTTTCCTGTACTTACTAACGCGTGTACATGCAGACATATATATATATATTTTTTTTTTAAAAACAAGTTTATACACCTTTTTTTGATGGCAATATTCATGTGTCGCCCAAGTTACCTCCGTTCTCTCGTATACGACGCAGCCAGTTAACAATGTATTAGCAAATAATTGATATTTATCTTTATGTATTTTTATGCTGAATTGATTTGTTAGCACACACAAACAGCACGCACACATTGTACATACATTTTTATCTTTTGATGGCTGCGAGTTTTGTATTTGTATAGTTTTTGTTTGTATGCGTAATTTAAAGTTGTTGATTACAAAATGTTATATACATATATAAAGCAAACCCCTCTGTGTTTAAATCCACGCATTGTTCTTAATCATAATTGTTTTTTTGTTTTTCATTGCAAACATGTTTAAAGATTTTGACTTATTATACACACATACATATTTATTAAGAATCTATTCAATAGTAATTGTTTTCATGGTGAAGACAAAGCAAAATCTTAGCGCTCGATTGGAAATTATTACAGTTTGATACAATTAATCATTTTTTAGCCAATTCAGCTGACAGCCAATCTAGACCCTCATATAAGCCGTGTCCCTGGGTTGCGCAAGTCGACTGAATAAACCACTAAAAAAACAAAAATATATATCAAATTAGCCAACAAATAGCCGTGAGAGAACTTACATGGCGGTTTCTCAATTGATTCAGGTGCAACTTGTCAGTTAGTTCGGCAGCACTCATAGCATTCGGTAGATCCTGTTTGTTGGCAAACACCAAAAGCACCGCGTCCCTTAGCTCATCTTCCTGAAGCTTTAGTAATTAAATGAAACAAATTTAAACATTTAAACATATATATATAATATATATTGTTTGTACCATGTTTTGGAGTTCTTTTTCAGCCTCGGTTATCCGATCGCGATCGTTCGAGTCGACCACAAAAATTAAGCCTTGTGTATTTTGGAAATAGTGACGCCAGAGCGGTCGAATTTTGTCCTGGCCGCCGACATCCCAAACGGTAAAACATATATTTTTGTACTCCACGGTCTCCACGTTAAATCCGATTGTTGGAATGGTCGTTACAATTTCGCCCAGCTTTAATTTGTACAGTATGGTTGTCTTTCCGGCTGCGTCCAGGCCAACTGTGCATGAGAGAGACAAAACAAAAACATTTTACTCCATACTCAACTCGTGAACATTTGTACGTGTAAATACTATGCCATGAATACATGAGAGTTGATGGGAGAACTTGGTATGCTCTATGTAGATGCATATATGGCTGCGTGGCTGGAACTTTACCGTCAATTTAAAGAGGAGGTGTATTGTCATTACGTATTGGCGTGGCTAGCCGCTAAGGGCCGTTGTCTGAAAATAATCAACCTGCATTCGAGACCTACCCATTAGAATGCGCATTTGTTTTTTGCCAAATAGTCGCGTTAATAAACTAGATATTGTCAATCCCATTTTCTCTTTTGTGTTCTGCTCAAATAAATAGATTCTAGATTTTCACACAAATTTTGTGACTAAAAATTGACGTGTAACGATTGCAGCTAAATTGTTATCGATAGTTTCCATTTCACCGATAGTCACCAATATATTGTTGGTTCGACTATCGGTCGGACAATGTAAATGTTACTAAAAAAACAAATACATCAATTGAGTTAAGGATCAAATGTAATACACACTTTCCTTTTTGTCAATAATATGAATATTTATACTAATCACAGTACATTTACAAAATTTGGCTACACTTACGATTTTGTTGAATGTGAAAAACAGTATTTTTCTTTTCTGTTTGACCAGCCCATTGTTTATGCTGTCCGCCTTATTTTGGCACTAAAATTGGCGGAATGATTGTAGCTGAAAAATACATTATCAATCGCCCGGACTAGCTGGTGCATTTGGCAATTAACTGCAATTAAAGGGCGTTTAACGAATTAATTATTCAAAATCAACAGAGATTTAGAAATTCGAATTTTAAAAAATTTATAAAATTGTTCTTTCGTTTATTTCACTGGTGAACGGTAAATTAATTCAAATACATATATTACTAATATACAATTTTTCAGCGGTTAATTTTTTTTTAGTAATCTTGGAATGCACAAAAATAGGAAATTATTTTCGAACGACGTTAAATCTAAATAAAGATCTAATTGTATTTTCATGGACAGCTTTAGCTAACCACTTATTTGTATTAATATCATCCCAAGAGTATTTAAATAGCCTTACCCGATTTTGCCCAGGTCAAGCTTCTCGCGTCCTTTTCTCCCAAACGATTCTTCGAAAAGATATCAGGCAATTCGTTTCAATCTTTATTATATGGATACGTTGAATTAGGAAACTAACTAAACCTACTTAAATAAATTAAAAGTGATATACAGTATATCGATTTTGTTGCTGTCTATATACAATTCGAATAGAATAAAACTGAACGTTTACATTATGCAGTATACTACATTTCTTGTATAGGAACTACAGCTAAAATTTCAGGTCTCTAGCTCTTATAGGTTCTGAGATCCTAACGTTCATACAGACGGACGGACGGGCGGACAGACGGACAGACGGACATGGCTAGATCGACTCGGCTGTTGATGCTGATCAAGAATATATATACTTTATGGGGTCGGAGATGCTTCCTTCTGCCTGTTAAATACATTTGCACAAATACATTATACCCTTTTTACCAATTTTTAATGGGTTCAGGGTAGCAGGCGAAAATTGCTTACCGAGAAGAGGATAGACAGGATTTACGTTTCGATTTTTGTATTATATATGTAAGTAATTTGGTTTACAACTGGATCAGTTGTATTTAAGAGTAGATGTACCAAATTTGGTGACATGCCTTCGGGACCGGCTCAGCAAATGCTCTTTTTGCATGCGTAAGTGCATACATGTGTATGTTATGTATCACATGCACACACATACACATGCACATATGTTAACTTTGAGAAATAGCTTTCATAAGCAACAGTAAATTTTTAATGCAATATATAACGAGCGCATACATACATATATACATACATGCATCTAGTTAAACATACATACATAGTCTTATAAACTAGGCACACACATGCATGTAAATGTATGTGTATGTGTAACTGTTGTCATACATACGCTAATATCGACGTCAACATCCAAGTCGACAAAGCTCCGTTTTGTCAGCCACAGACCGAGCGGCGAGTCATATCTACAAAAAAAAATCAAAATAAAAAAAACTTGAATCTCCACAAGCACGATTTCGCCTATAAATAGTGGTAATACTTGGTCCGGTAGTTTCAATTCGGTGTTCACTTTCGCTTGAAGCGGACTTGTTTCTGGTCGGCGGTCGGAATCGTCGATCTGTCGGTCGTTAAAAAAAGAACGAAAAAAAAGAAAAAATGAATAAGTTTACTTCAATTATAGCTGGTTTGGCTCTGGCCTTTCTGCTGGTCCCTTCCATTGCGATGGCCGCTGAAAAGTCAACAGCAGCAGATGATGCGCAGAAAGATGGTGAAATCAAAATCTACAAACGACTCATTCCGGCTGATGTGCTCCGAGGTGAGTCACGGGTTTTCGGATATATGAAATCCTTTCCATTTTCGGAGTCAAAAGCTGTCGCTGTGAATTAGTGTATAAGGCAGTTTGATTTTTGATTGCAACTAAACATAATGCAGTCGTGGCAGCTAATATATATATATATATATATTTATATATATATATTAATTTATGTGCATATAAAAGCTGTGCGAAACCGAAAGCCAGTTTATGGCACTGGCCCAGTCACAGTTACATTCACAGCGAATTTGTATTCGCTTGAGCTGTTTCGAAAGCATTCGAGTACAATAATACCATAGAGCTACAACCTACATACAAATTACAAAGCGATTTATCTCTTTGAATCAATGCCAACCAAGAGAATGGAATGAGTATTCGTTATTTGTTCTTTTTTATACTTCGAGTCACAGACATTGTAAGTTGTTTGGCAAACGGAAAGTTTGTATATTTGTAATATTTTGAAGTTCGTATAAGACCTATAATATTATATAGATAGATTATATCGAGAAAAAACATGTTGAATTTCTTAAGTCTTGTTATATGTAAACTTCCATTTATATAAAGATCTAATGAAATTATATTAATTTTATTGATTTTTTTAAATCTATATTAAATTTGTATTTTTAAAGATTTTCCTGGAATGTGTTTCGCATCGACTCGCTGTGCCACAGTGGAGCCCGGAAAGACGTGGGAATTAACGCCATTCTGTGGCCGTTCAACTTGCGTTCAAAACGAAGAGAATCCCACAAAGTAAGATCATAAATTATATATTTTTGTATGATTCAATATATATACAACGTAATATCTATATATATACAGGCTGTTGGAACTTGTTGAAGACTGCGGTCCTTTGCCGTTGTCGTTGGCCAACGACAAGTGTAAGCTGGATACCGAGAAGACCAATAAGACAGCGCCATTTCCCTACTGCTGTCCTATCTTCACCTGCGAGCCTGGTGTGAAGCTGGAATATCCCGAGGTTGACAAGGAAGAGGAGAAGAAAAACTAATCCGTAAATGTTGGCCTTTTTTTTGTAATTATTTATCTGTTGTGTCGGCTACCGCTTTGTTTCTACCTAGGCACGTTTTTTTCAACTGACAGAAAATAATAATAAACTTTGTCAAATCATTTGAATAATAGTAAGCATTTTTCAAACTTCGACTGTTATTTATTTATTTTTGTATTTTATTCTTTCACTGTGAACACTTTTATGAAAAGCGTTATTCTCATTATTGATCCTAGATTTGATGCATAACTGATGTATAGATTGTTTATAAGCCAACTATGCTCAAACTGTTAATTAATACAATTTTTAATTATATTAGTTGCCTTGCGACCAAATCAATGCAATTAAAACTCAAATGGTTATGTGAGTATTGCTCTTTTTCCACTGCTCGAGATGTAAAATTTGAATTTTCCGCTTAAATTTAAACAGACAGGTCACATAACCGACGCGCGCTGTCAACACTGTCAACAGCGCCCTGCCAACTTATCCAAATTGGGTTTTAATACTGCGCGCTTTGTTATCGCACTATCGATAAGTCTCGAGTGCGGCTCTAGGGCGTATCGCAGTTAACAAACAACTGTTAATTGGCGAAGTTTAGTCAGTAAAATGCGATTAATGTGGATTTCAGTAATTTAACAGGCTGCTACCACTGCACACTGAATATTTATACCCAGTATAATGGTGTAGAGCAATTGTATGTAACAGGTAGAAGAAACTCTTCTTACATATATTTCTGATCATTAGCAGAGGCGATCCAGACATGGATGTCTGTCCGTATGCATGAACAGGTCGATCCCAGAATGGATCCTACTGTCCGCGCAGTACTTCGTTCTGATAATTGAGAACTTGCACCGTTTCCCATCTGTTGAGTAAATCTCTTTGGTTTTAGGAGCTAGAGTCAAATTTGACATGTATCTTTTTGAATAGTAATTAAAGCTTATTTATCTTTCCTTTTATACCTCTACCCCATAGCTATAAATCAAATAACTTAATCAATTGCAACTACATTCTTACTTAAGGCTGTTGTCTGCTGAAAATTTCAACATGATCCACAATTTCTGTGTACATGCGCACACATACATACATATGTAAGTACATTCAAATGCGCGTCTGTTTTAAATTCTCTCAATACAATTGGCAGAAGAAGGTTCAGGGATTCGCCCAGTTAAACTGTTCCAAGGAACAGTTTAAGATGTTTATTTTTTTTGGTTTTATTTGAGTAGTTAATTAAATTAAGCACTTGTAATTTTAATTATAATTAGTTAACGAAAGAATTAACAATGAAAGCTTTCAAGACAGACAAATTTCAAAGGCTTTTTCATAACTGGACATTGAATTAATAGAACTACATATGTAAAATATGTTTTTGAAATCAATTTTTAAGTCGACAATAAATGGTCGATTGCAATTAAAAGTTTGGAAAATAAATAATTATTTATTCTTATATGTGCCATAAGTAACAATCATTTAATAATTATGTTTATGAAACTTTTACAAACGTGAACTTTTGTAATTCTAATAAACTAAGACATTTCCTGACACCTTTCTTGTTGGAATTCGAGAATTCGGGTTTGAATTCCAGGAATTGGAATTGTTTAAGGGAATGTCTCTATATGATATGATTATGATAATCAAAAACTTTAAAACTGAATTTCAAGCCAATCGGATGAAAAACAAAAGAAGAAGAAAAAAATGGTTTTTATAAACAGTGTACATAAAGACAATTAGATGGGATTTAAATTGCAAACTGTTTTGTTAGGCCAAGATGCTGGATTTTGTGAGTGATTTAACATTTTCGCCATTTTGTTTCTTTTCGTCGAAACTCCTCCTATGCAACCTGTTTTACCTTTTTGCCCGCCACACATAAATAACTAGATCGACTTCAGATGTATTGAACCCATCCACAAACATACAAGCTCGAAAGAGAGCACGCCGCGTACACACACAAACACACACACACATACATACATCTCTTTCTGTCCTCTCCTCTTCGTAAGAGCAATCTTAACCCTATCTTGCCTGATAAAAATACTTGTTAAAATACTTTCAGAGTGTATATGAATTTTATAAAATATAAATATGTTGAGAAAGAAGAAAGAAGATCGCAATTGTTAATTGGGTCATTTGAATGAACATATTATTTGGTCAACATATTTGCAAAAGTTTAATGAAACAACATGTTTAGTATATAATTGCCCGTTTTACTGAAAGTTTTGGGTCTTTAATTTGGAACCAAACCATTAAAAATATATATATATATATAATATATTTTGTTTTTTTAAGGTTCGGCTCATGAGTATACTTATAGTATTGATTATATAGTAGTTGTACAGTATATAAACATATATTTTTTTATGCTATATAGTACTGATAGTATACATATATTTTTATTATATTATTATTTTTTTATTTATTAACTTTAATTTAAGCCTTAGCTCAGCTTTCAATCATCCAGCACGTGTCACACAGTTTTAAGTTTATGTTTATTGGGTGATATTATATGTGTATACACACACACACACACATGCACATACACACACACACAAGACGATGATTGTGTACACACACAGGCACAAAAGCTTAAGTTTTGCGTACATACATACAAACAAACATACATACAAACGCGGACGACTCTAAAATAAAGTTTGAAAGGACCGGTTTAGGCTTTTTCTTATTTTTTTTCTCTTTTTATAGTTGAATACTTCATCGAGCATAAGCCATCAGTATGGAATGTCTTCATTAGTCGGGTACAAAGTTGCTTGGCTTGTCAGTTCGGGCTCAACCTTAAATACCCTAACCGAATATTTTGGCTACAAAATTGAGTTAATCACCTAAATAATATGTTTCTAGAGGAATATATGTATTTATGTTTGTACGCTTAACACCCCTTTTAGGCGGACAGTTTGACCTATCTTGAATTGTGATGAAATGCCTCTCTCAGCCGGACGAAATTATGGCAGAATATGCATTTACCACAAACTGATTTGGGAATTTGCCGAAATAAAGAAATTTTTTTGGGAATTTCCCCAAATGCAATTTTTTTTTTGGGTGGTATTTCCTCAAATAAAGGGATCATTCTCTCTGCAAACACGCAGAATAATGTACCCCATTGTTGAATCGATTTGTCCATGTCAATATAAATCTGCTAGTTTTGGAAACTACGAGATCTAAACTTAAACTTAAACCAGTTTGCAATTGATATTCGGGTATATTTGTGTATATAATGTATGTAATGTAATATTCATCTATAATTTGGATCTCCCTTTCTTGACAATTTATTAATCTTAAAATGTAACTTCCATTCCATTAGGCGGATGCTTCTCTTGAGCGAATCGAAATTGCCCGACGGTCGCTGTACTCCCAAGAGAGTAATTACGGTACTTTCTGAGGTTAGTCTTAAGTGAACATAAGATGTACTATTTGTCAGGTTTCGAATACAATATGCCATGCATGGTATAGTGAAGTTCTGCAAAGATATATATCCTGAAAAGTGATATATTTCGGAAAGAAAACGGACAAGAGTTGGTAGGCATGTTGGATCTAGTATACCGCTTATATAAGCCAAGTTTATTTCACTCGTATTGGCAACCAACAATTGAAGAAAAACTTAATTGTCAATTGCAAGCACAGTTACATATAAAAAACATAAATATATAAAACCGTTTTGAGAATTCCACTCGCATGTGTGGAAAAATCGTAAAAATAGTTGATATGCAATTTTTTTATTTACCATCCGATCGGCCTAAATTGTATTTCAAAGACCTTTGCTCAAATTTATTTTAGGGCTGTGTCAACACTTTCGCGATTAAATGACTTTTTTGCGTGATCTTATGCTTTTTTCGATCCGCTTCAAGCGACGTTTCAGCGAATTCGGAAATTACACCCGCAACCGCGTTAAGTTAGCGGGAAACGGTTATATGAAAGTTGTTTGTATACCTTCGAACTGGTTCACACTAATTAAACTTTAAATTAAACAAAACAAATCTTCGATCCCATTCGACAAATATATCCCAATAATAACCGAATCACGCCCAACCATGTGAGAAGCCTTTGTGTCTCAAGATTCGAATTAAAATACAAAATATAAACTTAAACTTAATTTACGTACGCGCACATACAAAGCTATGTCATCTCATATTTCCCACTATTACCTGGTACTAAACGGTCTCTTCAAAAAACCCTTGTGGTTGTAATTCAAGGCCGCACACTTGTGGTATCGATTATGGTATCGATACTTTGCTGAGAAACGTAGTCATGCGCTTAAATGATTAAAGAAGATAATTGCGGTCAATAATAGCAGAATATTAATATTATTATATATGTATATATATATAATTATTATTATATTTATTTATTATATATCCCAGAGAAATTGAGATCTAGCATACCAGCTTTAAAAATTGATACCAATTTCTAGCCTTAAGGTTCGGATGCTGAGTCCGATTTTTACAGTAAAAATACATTTTGAATTCTTCGTCCAAACAGGTTCGACCTGAAGCCGTGAAATAGGATCCTCCCAATCGGGCAGAAATATAATTCTCTTTCTCTATCTAGCTATGTCCGTGTATGTTTGTCTGATTCTGTTTTTGTTTCTGTTTCTAGGAAAAATAAGAACTGTCAACAAAATTTGCACAGTACGTTCCCTTAAGGCATTCGAATTTCTTGAAAATCGATATATATATCGATTTATGCCCTAAACCGACTAAAAATGGGTAAAGGGGGTTAAGCGATTTTTGGCTTATCTATGTTAAAGCTAGAAGAAAGCATCTCCGACAACATAAAAGTATGCATACAGCCAAGTCGAACCTATAAGAGCCGGAGACTTGAAATTTTTGAACGCGATTTGGTTTCCGATAGCCGATAACTATTCCCTATTTTGGAGAATGAAAGTAACAAAAGAACTTCCCTTTTTGCCTTATAATAATCAAATCATTTGCAGGTTAGATTCTTAAAGATCTGTGGCGAAAATATGTAGCTGAAATGGGTGAAAAAATACAAAAACAAGTAAGAGGTTCTAGTCGGGAGCTCGCGACTAGGGGATACCCAGAACCCTCTTCTTCCAACAGGCGATATGTATATGTATATATATATGTATATACTATTCTAGAAGGTACATGTGAAATTTGGCGACTCTAACTTATATTATTTGCCAAAATTGCTCAAAAAACAGGATTTCGATATCGATTTGTATCGATTACTTGGAAACGGGGCAAGTTATCAGGGTTCAGGGTATAAAAAAAATATCCTCATGGGTGGGTATAAGTCCATTTTCTATGTACCTAAGCTAACAGGAATAATAATTTAAAGCTAACTTAGCAAGATGGAGATTTTGAATAACTTTTTTGTTGTTTTTCAATATTTTGCAGTCCAATTAAATCATGCGAATATAGGAATTGTTTTCGAAGACTAAACAAGCGGATAGTTACATATATATTTTCATGTATACGGATAAGTGCAAGTATCTAACATATATATGTTACATACATTTGACGTAAGTTGCAACGCATTCGGCTTGACCATATAGTGCATATTCTTGCATGTATATATATATATATATATATATATATATATATATAATATAGAAATAAATATATATTTGTAATGTTATAAAAATGTATTTTTGTGCATTTGTATGTACATACATAGATATGCGAGCATAATAATGGGAAGTTGATGACGATGATGTTGATACGATCACAGAGCTGTGTTTTTTTTTTTTTTTGCTCAAGGCACACGCACAGACCCCGAATCTCACACACACAGGCACACACGTGCACATGCACAGACACCGACACAGACGCAGACGCAGAGGCAAACACGGACACGCAACATTCGCTGCGGTTGGCCTTATAAATAATAATGTCTTCATCAGCAAGAGAAGCGACAGCAGCAGCACGATGCGATGCGAGATGGAGCCGTTGGATGGGGGTATACATAGAAGACCGTGAAGGCGATGAAGAGGGGGAGGGGGGAAAAGGTCGCGATACAAGCGATTGCATCGAATGGGGCTTAACTGGAGCTCACGGCCTTACTCTTCAAGTTCACCGGCATGGGTTAATCGAACTCTATTGAAATGTATTAATATAGGTACATAGATTTGTAAAGTTGCAAATTATATTATTATAATAACAAATAAATTTAATATTTAATTCAATTAATTCAATTTCAATGCAGTCACACATCTGATCATAGATGGTGGAAATTGGCAAAAAATTATCTCCGATAGGAGGCGCTAAAGGCTGTTAAGTTAAATGCACATTTCATACAAAAAGAAATAGCTCTTATTGCAGCGAAAAGAAAATTTCAGGCAGCTATCTACCGATGCAGCTAAGAAGTATCGAGGCAGCTGAGCAAATTATACTGTATTATATATTTCCATACATATTAGATACTTGTTGAGCAGCCCACGAAAAAAGTCGACGAAAGCAACAATTTACTTGATTTTGTTGTTGTAGCTGTTCTTGTCAACTTTTTTAAAACTCTTTTGGCTTTTCTGGCATCCAGCCATACATACTTACATACATACGTATGAGTGTGTCTGAACCTACATACATACATACATACAAGCTACATACAACATAATTGTTGATCTCCTCCGAGTACGAACTCTTTCTGGCGGTGCTGATGCTGAATTCGATACACAGCATGTGTATGCTTGTATGTTTGTATGTATGTGTGCGCACACCGATCACTACATACACATGTACAAAAAATATATACATATACCTATGCCTATACACACACATGCACATACATGCATGCTTATACTTTTGTAAGAATATATGTACGTATGTAGGCACATGTGGAAATGAAGTTTGTAGGTATGTAGGTATGTAATAAAAAATAAAAAAACAAAAACTGGATTTGAGAGCGAGAGTACGACGTATCAGCCGCCTCGACTCCGTTGACTACTTCTTTTGGAGCTTCGATTTGCTGACTAATTAAGCCCTTAAAAT